>NC_058404.1:23430777-23601662 GCF_002201575.2 Neomonachus schauinslandi
TTTCTTTCTTTCTTTCTTTCTTTCTTTCTTTCTTTCTTTCTTTCTTTCTTTCTTTCTTTCTTTCTTTCTTCCTTTCTTCCTTTCTTCCTTTCTTCCTTTCTTTCCTTTCTTTCCTTTCTTTCCTTTCTTTCTTTCTTTCTTGTAGGCTCCATGCCCAGCGTGGAGCCCAGTGCGAGGCTTGTGCTCACGACACCGTTTGTTCTTTCTTTCTTTCTTTCTTTCTTTCTTTCTTTCTTTCTTTCTTTCTTTCTTTCTTTCTTTCTCTTTTCTTTCTTCCTTCTTTCTTCTTTTCTTTCTTTCCTTTCTTGTAGGCTCCATGCCCAGCGTGGAGCCCAGTGCGACGCTTGTGCTCACAACACCGAAACCAAGACCTGAGCTGAGATCAAGAGTCTTACACTTAACTGAGTGAGCCACCCAGGCACTCCCAAATTGAGATTTCTATCTTTGGCTTATCACTTTAGCACTATCTTAGTTTATCACTTATCACTATCTTAGTTTACACATAGACACCCCCAGAGTATTATTTTTTTTTTTTTGGAAAAATGGGTCTAATCCGTTTTCTATCAATAAAAAGTGCATATGGTCCTTCTAATGGTGACTGTTAGTGGTTTTTTATTATTATTACAGAGCTCACCAAAACTAAGCAAAATTTGGTGGAGTCAGACTGCTTCAGCAAAGGGGTTGGTTTCAGCTTGTCTTGGGGATGAAGCTTTGTAATTTGGACCAAGAAAGCTTACATTTATAGCTCCTGCTGTGTTAAAAAAAGATCCACGGCAGCGTTGATGGAAGTCTCACATCCAGTTGGCCCTAGACGTCCTGAGTAACCATTAAGTGGCTAAATGCAATGATAAACACCTACAGGCATTGCTAGATAGATAGATGTGGTTGTACGAGCGCTCTAGACAGAAATATGAAATCTAGACTTCCCCCGAAGCAAGTAAAACAGTGCCTGTAGAAATAATGAATTCAGGAAGATTTTGACTGTTTGGGTTATAGTCAGATAACAGAATTTTCCTGAAAGTTTAAGTTCCTTCTTGTGGCTACCAAATACAATGAATTTCCAGAAAAGTATTTTCTAGGCAGTCTACATATAACTACTTTCATGAAGTAGAGAGCTTTATGCAAATGCAAAGTATTCACATATTAATATCTTGAGCAAGGATTATCTTAATTGTAATTCTGATGTATCTAGTTTAATGCCACAAGATGCTACAATCTACTTCAGTTAACTAAGAGACTTATAAACTAATTTCTTACAGTGTTTTACATATTCAGCAATCTACATTGTCATTATTTAAAGATGAAAAGAGGGAGTTTTTCAAGATTAAATGTTAAAAGATGCAAACTAACATGCTCATTTAATTAAGGAAGCATGCAGATGAGTGTGTGGGAAGAATATCAAACTTAACATGGTGTTTTATATGTTGTATCCTCCACTAGTTTTCATCACAGCCTCATTATCTGAAACTTCTCTGTTTCCTTCTAATTGAAAGAACACCTGCTCTTCATTTCTTACTGAGTTTGCTGTTTTCATTTACTCTTTGTAACATCTCGAAGGACCAATTGCCAGATTATATCCTTAAAATTCTCCTTCAGCAGCCTGGATAGACAATTATCTTGGAAAGGGGAAGTTAAGTCAAAGTGTTCAAAATTTGTGCCTGAGGTTTTTAAATATGACCCTTAGAAGGAATATGCCTCTTTTAGGAAGATAAATTTCTAACGTGAGCTCCCCACTATTCATGGAACCGGCATGAGATTGTACAGGAAGATGTGCATGTCTAGCATGACAAAATACTCTGACAAAACCCAAGAAACAATTAGAAACTGTACACAGGTTTTGGATTTCAAAACTAATTTTGATTAGCAAGTATACTGGATATTATATAAGCGATTATACTCATGGACACATCAAAGTTGGGTGAGTCAAAATTAAAACAATCAAATAAACCTCAATGAATGCTAACTTTCAAAACAAAATAAAGAAAGCAGTGTTGGGATTTCAGATTTTCCTGTGTTTATTATTTATGTCTTAAGTAATAAACCTCTTTGTAAAGTGTGTGCTTTTTAGACTTTGTTTATTCTTCTATGATAAAAATAATACAATCATTTTCATTTATTTAATATTGACAATATCTTATATGTTCAAAGAAGAAAAATAAGTAAAATTAAATAATTAAATTATAGATCATTCATATAATAATGGATGATTTTTAATATCACTTTTGGTGCCTAAATTTTGTTACATATAAAAATAGACTTTCTTTTTAAGTGACTGAGCATCAGTTAACATTTTTTTATACTAGAGTAAAAGTTATGAAAGGCTAACGTGAATATGCAAAACTTCTTTTAGTCAATGGAATTAAATAGGGATACATTTTAAAACAAAATTGTGGGAACTTATGCAAATTATAAACTATCTGTATTCTTAAAGGTCGCAGATGAACAACAACAGCAAATGTATAATTCCATATTGTTACTAACCATTCATAGCTCCAAATGCTTAGATTTCTTTTTTTCCAAAGAAATTTCATCCCTAGTGAAAGGTAGCATATATCTCCTCCTTTTGTTAGAGACTATCCCAATAATTATAAATTTCGAGTTTACCATTTTCTCATGACCTATAACATCATTATTTTTTGCAGAACAGAAAGTTGTTGGGGTTCATTTCAAGCATCTTGATTTTTTGATATAGGAATCCTCTAAAAATTATTTATCAAATATACAGAGATTTCTATATATCCATGAAATTTATAAATCTCTGTAGGAATGGCCATTTAAGATTTGTAACATTTTTATGTGTAGATTGATACTGCATAGCAAAGTGCTAGAAAAGTACTAGGTAGCATTTTAACTAATATTTAACCTAATTATTATCCATACTAATAAGCTTATATTAGGAAACCATTTTTTTTCATAAATAAAAATCTTTGGGTCTTTACATATTTTATATATAGAAACATGAACTTTTTCTACAATAAGTGTATGCTGATTTTCTATATGATTTCCCAAGGGAAAAAAATGTATATTTTACTTTTAAAAAACTGTTTTTAGGGGCAGAGTCACTTTTGTTGCATTTATATGGTTAAAGCTTTAAGAAGTAATAAATATTAACTTCCCTTAAACTTTATATGAGCTTATCTCCAATTAAAAGGGAATTATTTTAGAATGCATTTAACATAAAAATGTGCTTGCCTGATAGAATCTATTTTCCAACTTCTCTTTTTACATGTGACCCTTCAATGGTGGAAAAAGAAGCATTAAATGTTTTCGTGCACTTAAATTGCTAAATTTACTGACTTCCATTCATTAGAATTTTAATTTTTATTATGTGGATCGTGAACATCAAGGAGCAAATACCCAAATCAAGTTCCCATGGTTTTTTATTCCATCAGATCTGTGGTCAGCCATAATCTGTTGCCCCAAAGAGGGAAACTAAATACCATCTATGTTTTAGGTAATGATGTTGAAATTATTTTAGCTTATTATACTATTTCCCCCATTCCAGCCTTAGGTGGTTTTTTAGTCCCCTGGAGAAATCTAAAATCACTTTTAACATCTTAGCAGATTTACCATAAAAAACTCTGCATCACCTCTAAGAAATTTACGTTTATTGCCTAAGATTCTGAGATACCTTTGTTCTCTAATCTTGAGGTCTCTGGGTTCTTCCTAGGGGAAATCCATGTATTTAAACACATTAACAAATTACATTTTTTGAATTTTGACCAAGGCTCTCAATCAGTCTACTTGATGTATTGAAATGCTGAGAAGCTGGGAAGTCATACCCAAGAGAACATCAGTGAAATTTCTCCCCAAGTTTAATAAAAACAAACAAAAATAGCCAAATTATCTTAAAGCATTCTATAAGACTCTTTGAAAGAGATAGCATGAGAATCCTGAGTTGAAGTCTTAGGATACTTTTTATGTTGGCCTAATTACAAAATAAAAATGATTAAATATAATTAACCCATTAAAATATGGCTTCAAGAGGATTTTCTTCATGTATAGTTCTATACAACACATTTATTTTCTTGAAATAAGTTAGCTAGTGTTGATGTCAGTATAGAGAAGCTAAATCATATGAAAACAGCTCTAATTAAGAATGATAGGTTTTAAGAAGCCCCTTGAGAACAGGAAACCTCAAAATAATCTTGAACATATTATTATTTAACTGCCCATAAAGTCATTTCTTAAGGTCCAATAATCAGCATAGGAGAAACTTTAAAGTTATTTTGGATCTCTTCTATACATGGAAATGTGACCATTATGAGCAACTTGACTAATATACATACATATTCAAGACCCCATTTAACATTTCCATTTGTTTGTTTTCCTAACAAGTTTGTCTTTTGTTCAATATTCAGGTTAAAGTTGAATACTCACATTATTAGAAACTTCAGCCCAAAAGCAGAATCTAATTAGGTAGTTCCATTAAAAGATAATAGTCCTATGGACTCTGAGAAACAAACTGAGGGTTCTAGAGGGGAAGGGTGTGGGGGGATGGGTTAGCCTGGTGATGGGTATTAAGGAGGGCACATACTGAATGGAGCACTGGGTGTTATACGCAAACAATGAATCATGGAACACTACATCAAAAACTAATGATGTAATGTATGGTGATTAACATAACATCATAAAATAAAATTTAAAAAAAAATTGAAAAAAGATAATAATTCTAATTACATATAGAAATGGAATCTGGATGCTTATATATTCCATAATTCTAAGTAATCAGTCTGTTTTATGATAGCTTGATCTAACCTTAGGTGATGGTAGCAGTATAAAAATGATGGGAAAAAAACCCAAAAGTAAACACAGAACTCAAATTCCCCAGTGGCTTATCTGACAAATTTATATCCTGAGGGTCCTCATACATATTTTTCAGTTACTAAAATTTTTAACTGGAATGTGACATGATGGAGAAGAAAATGCGGATACTCAGGTCTTCTAATCTTCTTTAATATGTGTTAATTACTAATATTATTATTATTACTATTATTACGCTTATAAGACATCTGCTCTGGAGGTAATACCTCTTCACAAGTAGACATATACATAGAGAGTAGCTAGAGGGACATGTGAAGCTGAGGGATGGTGTACTAGTTTCCAAATAAACACAGACTTAGTGATTTAAAGCACCTTGAGTTTATTCATATGGTTCTGGAAGCCAGAAGTCTGACATAAGTCTTATGGGGTTAAGACGAGGGTGCCAGCTGGGCTGGTTTCTTCTGGAGGTTCTATGAGAGAATTCATTTCTTTGCCTTTTCTACTTTGGGAAGCCACCAGCATTCTTTGGCTTGTGACCCCTCCCTCATCTACAGTCACTCTTTCTCCCCATGCTTTGGTCACACATTATCTTGTTTCTCCTCTGTCAACAAATCTGCTCCCACTTGCCTCTTCTGATTAAATTTAGGCCCATCGAGATAATCAACATTAATTTCCCCATCACAAGATCCTTAATTTAATCACATGTGCAAAGTCTCTTTTGTCATATAAGGTGAAATCCATAGGATCCAGAGATTAGGACCAGGTTATCTCTGGGGGTCATTATTCAGCCTACCACACAAGCCACACAAGATTTCACTTTTTACCTTTTAAGAAGAGAGACCTTGAACATGCTTTTGTGTTGATGACAAGGAGCCAGTAGAGGGGGAATGTTGAAGATATGAAAAAATCAGGAAATAATCACCAGAGCTAGTCCTTGCAGTAGGCAGATGGGATCTAGAGAACAAACAGAGAGATTATCAGTACTTGAGAGGCTAGGACATTGTTTTACAGTGAGGAGGAAGAAAGGATGATGGGTAGAGGTGTGGCTGAATTTGTAGTAGGTATGGTATCAGGAAACAGGGGATTCCTACCTGAGGGCTTCTCCTTTGGCTCTTACACTGGAGGTAGGTCTTTTCTCGGGAATGGAGAGGTGGTAGTGAGGTAGGACATTTTAATGAAGGATGCAAATGAGAAATAATTGTATGGATAATGGGAAAAAGAATTAACTTAAGAAACACAGAAGGCATATTGGTCAGGATAGAGGGCCTGATTTCTGCTGAAGACTGTGACTATTCAGGGGTTCTGAAGTTTTGTTTTGTTTTTTTTTTTTTTTATAAAAATAAAAGCTTGGATGTTGCTGTAGAATATTTGGACAGATGTATTAATCCAAGATTTCTCGGCAGAGACAGTGGAAGACTGGAAGAATAAGGGAGTTGAAGTTTTTGAAATGGTAGGTATTCAATTCTAAGCTGGTGGGGGAAAGATTAAGAAATTTAGTGGGAGTAACTGAGTAAGAGATGGAAGGATAGGAGATTGGTGGCAGAGAGCAGGAGGCTTACATTTAGATTTTAAGAGTTACCGGAGTTCCAGCTGAGTATGGTGAGGTAGTGCATGTCTGAGGGGTATTGGTGAAAAAGTGTACTAGGAATGAGGAGTACGCAGGATGAGAGAATATTGGATTGTTTATTCTCTGAATAGGTATTTAAATCATTTAGGAAGATGGAAAGTCTTGCATCTTGAAGATAGTCCATAAAAGTGAGTGATTACAAAGTTGACTGCGGGGGAAGTAATTCCTTGGTGAAGAGCCAAGAGTCAATTTGCAACTCAGGCGAAGAGGCAAAGGGTAAGTTTGGTGGACAGATTGTGACTATAGGGAATTTTTGTTATGAAGTAGAATTATAAAGGACATAGTCAAAGAGTCATGAGGGAAGAATACTGTGGGAAATTGGATTATAGAAGAGGAATCAGAATTTTTATGGGAGAGTATACTGGGGGAAGAGAGATCACATATGACTTCATACCATGCATTGAATGTCAATTATGGTACTTTGGCTGAAAATAACAACAATTCTCCCCTAACGGTGGTTATAACAATATGAGTATTTCCTATCCCATATAAATAGGCATCCAGAGTTTGTTCAGTTTCAGCAGCTCAATAATGGTAGGATTCACGTTCTTTCCATCTTCCTGCACAGGAATCATTTTGGTCTTGGCTTTTTTTTTTTTTTTTTTTTTTTTAGACTTGTCCCTTAGGATCATAAGATTAAAGGGAACAAACATTAAATTTTCAAAACACAACACTCAGTGGGAGGTAAAAGAAATGACTTTATTATTTTTTTTAAGGGTGAGTAAAGCCCTCAAAGAAACTACATTGCTGGCATCACCTAAAATACAGTTGGCCAAAATTACATTATCTGCCCATGACTAAACTCATGATTGGGCAAGGTTAGAGAGACCACCATGATTAGCTGGGAACACGCCAGACATCCAGAGATGTCTCCACACACAGATGTGTAGCCTCCTTTAAATGAGGAAGAAGAGCAATGGATTTATTTAGGCTATGAATATAATGTCTGTCACTGGTGGTGGTCACGAATGAGAAAACCGGAAGCGTGGAAATTTGCATCACATTTGTGTCTGTTGGTAATGGTGTGGCATTGAGCAATTATAATCTCATCACCTGTAGAATTTTGTCTTAATTTATGCAAAATTCCTAGTCTACAAAAAGTACAAGATATCAGCTGCTGCTACTTCTGTTTATTTATTTATTTTTTGATGCTTGACATAGATATTTTAAGCAAGGATTAAAAAAAATCCCCACTTTTCTTTTTACTTTTATGCTGACTTTTAACTTTTCTGTCCCTGTGTCTGACTATAAAAATAAATGAAAAAGGAGATTATGGGAATAAAAAGTGAAGATTGCGTATGGGTCTCTCCAATTCCCAAGACCTTAATTTTTTTTTAATTAATATTTTATTCTTATGTTAATCACCATACATTACATCATTAGTTTTAGATGTAGTGTTCCATAATTCATGTTTGTGCATAACACCCAGAACTCCATGCAGAACGTGCCCTCTTTAATACCCATCACCAGGCTAACCCATCCTCACATCCCCCCCCCCCAGAACCCTCAGTTTGTTTTTCAGAGTCCGTCGTCTCTCATGGTTTGTCTCCCCCTCCGATTTCCCCCCCTTCATTATTCCCCTCCTGCTATCTTCTTTTTTTTTTTTCTTAACATATATTGCATTATTTGTTTCAGAGGTACAGATCTAAGATTCAACAGTCTTGCACAATTCACCGTGCTTACCAGAGCACATACCCTCCCCAGTGTCTATCACCCAGTCACCCCATCCCTCCCACCCTACCCTCCACTCCAGCAACCCTCAGTTTGTTTCCTGAGATTAAGAATTTCTCATATCAGTGAGGTCATATGATACATGTCTTTCTCTGTTTGACTTATTTCGCTCAGCATAATACCCTCCAGTTCCATCCACGTCGTTGCAAATGGCAAGATCTCATTCCTTTTGATGGCTGCATAATATTCCATTATATATATATAATGGAATATATATATGTATATATATATATATACACACACCATATATATATGTGTGTACATATATATACATATATACATATATATACATATATACGTATATATACATATATATATACATATATATGTATATATGTATATATATGTATGTACACACAAATATATATGTATATATATATATATACACACACCACATCTTCTTTATCCATTCATCTGTCGATGGACATCTTGGCTCTTTCCACAGTTTGGCTATTGTGGACATTGCTGCTATAAACATCGGGGTGCACGTACCCCTTTGGATCCCTACATTTGTATCTTTGGGGTAAATACCCAGTAGTGAAATTGCTGGGTCGTATGGTAGCTCCATTTTCAACTTTTTGAGGAAACTCCATACTGTTTTCCAGAGTGGCTGCACCCGCTTGCATTCCCACCAACAGTGTAGGAGGGTTCCCCTTTCTCCGCATCCCTACCAACATCTGTCATTTCCTGACTTGCTAATTTTAGCCATTCTGACTGGTGTGAAGTGGTATCTCATTGAGGTTTTGATTTGGATTTCCCTGATGCCGAGTGATGTTGAGCACTTTTTCATGTGTCTGTTGGCCATTTGTGTCTTCTTTGGAAAAATGTCTGTTCATGTCTTCTGCCCATTTCTTGATTGGATCATTTGTTCTTTGGGTGTTGAGTTTGATGAGTTCTTTTTAGATTTTGGATACTAGCGCTTTATCTGATATATCATTTGCAAATATCTTCTCCCATTCTGTCGGTTGTCTTTTGGTTTTGTTGACTGTTTCCTTTGCTGTGCAAAAGCTTTTTATCTTGCTGAAGTCCCAATAGTTCATTTTTGCCCTTGCTTCCCTTGCATTTGGTGATGTTTCTAGGAAGAAGTTGCTTCAGCGGAGGTCAAAGAGGTTGCTGCCTGTGTTCTCCTTTAGGATTTTGATGGACTCCTGTCTCACATTGAGGTCTTTCAACCATTCTGAGTCTATTTTTGTGTGTGGCATAAGGAAATGGTCCAGTTTCATTCTTCTGCATGTGGCTGTCCAATTTTCCCAACACCATTTGTTGAAGAGACTGTCTTTTTTCCATTGGACATTCTTTCCTGCTCTGTCAAAGATTAGTTGACCATAGAGTTGAGGGTCCATTTCTGGGCTCTCTATTCTGTTCCATTGATCTATGTGTCTGTTTTCGTGCTAGTACCACACTGTCTTGATGATGACAGCTTTGTAATAGAGCTTGAAGTCCGGAATTGTGATGCCGCCAGCTTTGCTTTTCTTTTCAAACATTCCTCTGGCTATTCAGGGTATTTTCTGGTTCCATACAAATTTTAGGATTATTTGTTTCATTTCTTTGAAAAAAGTGGATGGTATTTTGATGGGAATTGCATTGAATGTGTGGATTGCTCTAGATAGCATTGACATCTTCACAATATTTGTTCTTCCAATCCATGAGCATGGAACGTTTTTCCATTTCTTTGTGTCTTCCTCAATTTCTTTCATGAGTATTTTATAGTTTTCTGAGTACAGATCCTTTGCCTCTTTGGTTAGATTTATTCCTAGGTATCTTATGATTTTGGGTGCAATTGTAAATGGGATCGACTCCTTAATTTCTCTTCCTTCTGTCTTGTTGTTGGTGTATAGGAATGCCACTGATTTCTGTGCCTTGATTTTATATCCTGCCACTTTACTGAATTCCTGTATGAGTTCTAGCAGTTTTGGGGTGGAGTCTTTTGGGTTTTCCACATAAAGTATCCTATCATCTGCAAAGAGTGAGAGTTTGACTTCTTCTTTGCCAATTTGGATGCCTTTTATTTCTTTTTGTTTGATTGCTGTGGCTAGGACTTCTAATACTATGTTGAATAGCAGTGGTGATAGTGGACATTCCTGCCGCGGTCCTGACCTTAGGGGGAAAGCTCTCAGTTTTTCCCCATTGAGAATGATATTTGCTGAAGGTTTTTCATAGATGGCTTTTATGATATTGAGGTATGTAGTCTCTATCCCTATCCTCTGAAGAGTTTTGATCAAGAAAGTATGCTGTACTTTGTCAAAAGCTTTTTCTGCATCTATTGACAGGATCATATGATTCTTGTTCTTTCTTTTGTTAATGTATTGTATCGCGTTGATTGATTTGCGGATGTTGAACCAACCTTGCGGCCCAGGGATAAATTCCACTTGGTCGTGGTGAATAATCCTTTTAATATACTGTTGGATCCTATTGGCTAGTATTTTGGTGAGAATTTTTGCATCCATGTTCATCAGGGATATTGGTCTGTAATTCTCCTTTTTGATGGGGTCTTTGTCTGGTTTTGGGATCAAGGTAATAGAGGCCTCATAAAATGAGTTTGGAAGTTTTCCTTCCATTTCTATTTTTTGGAACAGTTTCAGAAGAATAGGTATTAATTCTTCTTGAAATGTTGGGTAGAATTCCCCTGGGAAGCCATCTGGCCCTGGGCTTTTGTTTTTTGGGAGATTTTTGATGACTGCTTCAATTTCCTTAGTGGTTATAGGTCTGTTCAGGTCTTCTATTTCTTCCTGGTTCAGTTTTGGTAGTTGATACATCTCTAGGAATGCATCCATTTCTTCCAGGTTATCGAATTTGCTGGCATAGAGTTGCTCATAATATGTTCTTATAATTGTTTGTATTTCTTTGGTGTTGGTTGTGATCTCTCCTCTTTCATTCATGATTTTGTTGATTTGGGTATTTCTCTTCTCTTTTTGATAAGTCTGGCCAGGGGTTTATCAATCTTGTTAATTCTTTCAAAGAACCAGCTCCTAGTTTCGTTGATCTGTTCTACTGTTCTTTTAGTTTCTATTTCATTGATTTCTGCTCTGATCTTTATTATTTCTCTTCTCCTGCTGGGTTTAGGCTTTATTTGCTGTTCTTTTTCCAGCTCCTTTAGGTATAGGGTTAGGTTGTGTACTTGAGACCTTTCTTGTTTCTTGAGAAAGGCTTGTATTGCCATATACTTTCCGCTTAGGACTGCCTTTGCTGTATCCCAAAGATTTTGAACAGTTGTGTTTTCATTTTCATTGGTTTCCATGAATTTTTTAAATTCTTCTTTAATTTCCTGGTTGACCCATTCATTCTTTTTTTTTTTTTTAAGATTTATTTATTTATTTATTTAAGACAGAGAGAATGAGAGAGACAGAGAGCACATGAGAGGGGGGAGGGTCAGAGGGAGGAGCAGACTCCCTGCAGAGCAGGGAGCCTGATGCGGGACTTGATCCCGGGACTCCAGGATCATGACCTGAGCCGAAGGCAGTCGCTTAACCAACTGAGCCACCCAGGGGCCCGACCCATTCATTCTTTAGTAGGATGCTCTTCAGCCTCCATGTATTTGAGTTCTTTCTGACTTTCCTCTTGTGATTGAGTTCTAGTTTCAAAGCTTTGTGGTCTGAAAAGAGGCAGGGAATGATCCCAATCTTTTGGTACCGGTTGAGACCTGATTTATGACCCAGGATATGATCGATTCTGGAGAATGTTCTATGGACACTAGAGAAGAATGTGTATTCTGTTGCTTTGGGATCGAATGTTCTGAATATGTGTGTGAAGTCCATTTGGTCCAGTGTGTCATTTAAAGTCTTTATTTCCTTGTTGATCTTTTGCTTAGATGATCTGTCCATTTCAGTGAGGGGGATGTTAAAGTCCCCCACTATTATTGTATTGTTGTCGATGTGTTTGTTTGCTTTTTTTATTACTTCCCTTATATAATTGGCTGCTCCCATGTTAGGGGCATAGATATTTACAATTATTAGATCTTCTTGTTGGATAGACCCTTTAAGTAGGATATAGTGTCCTTCCTCATCTCTTATTACAGTCTTTGGTTTAAAATCTAATTTGTCTGATATCAGGATTGGCACCCCAGCTTTCTTTTGGTGTCCATTAGCATGGTAAATGGTTTTCCACCCCCTCACTTTCAATCTGGGGGTGTCTTTGGGTCTAAAATCAGTCTCTTGCAGACAGCATATCGATGGGTCTTGTTTTTTAATCCAGTCTGATAGCCTGTGTCTTTTGATTGGGGCATTGAGCCCATTTACATTCAGGGTAACTACTGAAAGATATGAATTTAGTGCCATTGTATTGCCTGTAAGGTGACTGTCACTGTATATTGTCTGTGTTCCTTTCTGGTCTATGTTGCTTTTAGGCTCTCTCTTTGCTTAGAGGACCGCTTTCAATATTTCTTGTAGGGCTGGTTTTGTGTTTGCACATTCCTTTAGTTTTTGTTTGTCTTGGAAGCCTTTTATCTCTCCTTCAATTTTCAATGACAGCCTAGCTGGATATAGTATTCTTGGCTGCATATTTTTCTCATTTATTGCTCTGAATATATCTTGCCAGTCCTTTCTGGCCTGCCAGGTCTCTGTGGATAGGTCTGTTGCCAATCTAATGTTTCTACCATTGTAGGTTACGTATCCTTTCTCCCGAGCTGCTTTCAGGATTTTCTCTTTGTCTCTGAGACTCGTAAGTTTTACTATTTGATGTCGGGGTGTTGATCTATTTTTATTGATTTTGAGAGGGGTTCTCTGTGCTTCCTGGATTTTGATGCCTGTTTCCTTCCCCAAATTAGGGAAGTTCTCTGCTATAATTTTCTCCAGTATACCTTCTGCCCCTCCCTCTCTTTCTTCTTCTTCTGGGATCCCAATTATTCTAATGTTGTTTCATCTCATGGTATTGCTTATTTCTCAAATTCTGCTCTCGTGATCCAGTAATTGTCTCTCTTTTTCTCAGCTTCCTTATTTTCCATCATTTGGTCTTCTATATCACTGATTCTCTCTTCTGCCTCATTTAACCCAGCAGTTAGCACCCCCATTTTTGATTGAACCTCATTAATAGCCTTTTTGATTTCGACTTGGTTCGATTTTAGTTCTTTTATTTCTCCCGAAAGGGTTTCTCTAATAACTACCATGCTTTTTTCAAGCCCAGTTAGTATCTTTAAAGTGATGATTCTGAATTCTAGATCTGACATCGTACTAATGTCCATATTGAGTAGGTCCCTGGCAGTCGGTACTACCTCCTGGTTTTTTTGTTGAGGTGATTTTTTCCACCTTGTCATTTTGTCCAGAGGGGAATAGATTAATGAGAACAAAATCCTAACAGGGTAACAATGTCCCCAGAAAATATAATCTAAACAAATCAGAAAAGACCTGAAGCAGGGGGGAAAGAAAGGGAAAGGGAGAAAAAAGGAAAAGAAAAAAGAAAAAGATAAAGATAAAGATAAAAACAAACAAAAACAGAACAAACCAAAAACAACCAGAATATGATCAAATATGATCAGGCTGGTACATAGATCAGTGCCACACACTAGATTTTGGGTGTATTTTGGTTTGTTAGAAGAAAGTGCCTCCCAAAATTTTAAAGAAAGAAAAACTTATATATGTACAAAAATAAGGGTTGATATGATGAAGGGATGGAATATGACTGTAAAGATGGAAATTATAAAAAATTTTTTAAAAGGAATTGATAAGAAGTTGTTTGAAAAAAGAAAGAAGAGGATTAAAAAAAAAGGGAGAGAATGTGATCAGGCAGGAGAGTAGAAAAAAGCCATACACTAGAGATTTAGGGTATATTTTGATGTGTTAGAAGAAACTATCTCAAAATTTTAAAGAGAGAACAACTTATATATATATATGCCAAAAATACGGGTAACTACTATGAAGGGATAGAATATGACTCTCAAAATGAAAAATAAAAATGTTTTTTTAAAAAAAGGATTGATAAGATGTTGGTTGAAAAAGGGAAAAAGAAAAATTCAAAAAAAAAAAAAAGACAGTTAAAAAATTAACTTTGTAAGACTAAAGAATCATGGTAAAAAAGCCATGGATTCTATGTGCATTATTCCCCTAGCACTGGAGTTCTGCTGTTCTCATTGATTGGTAAACTTGGTCTTGGCTGGCTGTTCTCGCTGATCTTCTGGGGAGGGGCCTGTTGCTGTGGTTCCCAAATGTCTTTGCCGGAGGTGGAATTGCCCTGCCCTTGCCTGTCAGGGCTAAGTAATCTGCTCGGGTTTGCTATCGGGAGCTTTTGTAAGACTTTAATTTTTAATACTCTTTTCGAATAGTCTCAATATTCTGTATGAATGTCAAAGAACTTTAGAGATTTACAACACAAGGATTTAATTTTCCTTACAAATCTAGCTGAGTACATAAAATAATGCAGAAATTGATCACAGAAACGTATAATTTTGGTTCTAAAATGTGCCCTAGCCGTTATTTAATCTAAACGGTTTATTTTCAGACAGAGAAACTACAGGTGTTTGTGATGCACTTGAAGTCATGATTGAGGATGAAGGTTGGAACTTCTAGTCAAGGATTCCTTTTCACTCTAGCATACCTCTCTGAAAAACTCACTTTTTTGCCATTAAAAATGCAACATTTTATTGAAAAAAGTTGCATTTCTTTAGGTAGTACTAAAAAAAATTCTCTGTGTATATGTAGTAAATTACATTACATTGTATATCACATCATATATACAGTTGACCCTTGAGCAGTGTGGGGGTTTAGGAACACTGACCCCCTGCACAGTCAAAAATCCACACGTAATTTTTGACTCCTCCCAAACTTAACTACCACTAGTCTGCTATTGGCTGGAAGCCTTTGTGGTAACATAGTTGATTAATACATATTTTGCATGTTAGATGTATTACATACTATATTCTTACAAATAAATGAGAGAAAAGAAAATGTTATTAAGAAAATCACAAAAAAGAAAATACATTTACAGTATTGTGCTGTTTTTATATAAAAAATTTGCATATAACTGGACCTATGCTGTTCAAACCTGTATTGTTCAAGGGTCAACGGTACTACATACATTTATCTATGTGTATATATTATATATGTATTTATATACTATTATGTGAGCCTTGAGCAAGTTACTTGACCTCTGTTTTCTCAATTGACTCATTGCAGTTGTAAGATACTAATAATCTTTACCTCACAGAACTCTTAAGAGCTTTCAATGCGGTAACTATCACTAAAAATGCATCTTATTTCAGATATACTGTGGAATAAGTTGGCTTTTGTAGGTAACTGTGTTAGCAGAATCAGCATATTCTATATTGTCTTTGAGGGGAAAAAAATCTATGAAAAATATATTCTGAGTTTTCACAATTGATTTGTAAACTCATTTCTGGAAAACACTATTTATGAGAAGGAAATTGCTACTAATTAAATATAAAACAAACTTCAGAATACATTACAAGCAAATTATTTGGATGGGTTAGTTAGAAATTATGTCTTAAACTATACCTGTCACTGGTAATAATTGATTTTTTGCTATAATGTGTCATGCCTTATGTTGAACATAATTGATGATATCACTGGTCTGGCTCTGAACTTCTCCCCTATCCCTTTTCCTGCAAACTGTGGGGATCACTTCCTTTTGACCTCCTAACGTGTTCTTCCAAGGGACTCCTTTTGGCCTTGAAAGGATTTTTTTTTTTGCTCTATCTATCTTCCAACGTGGTTTTGCTGCTTTATAACTCCTCTTTATTTTTTTTTTTTAAGATTTTATTTATTTATTTGACAGAGAGAGACACAGCGAGAGAGGGAACGCAAGCAGGGGGAGTGGGAGAGGGACAGGCTTCCCACCGAGCAGGGAGCCCGATGCAGGGCTTGATCCCAGGACCCTGGGATCATGACCTGAGCCAAAGGCAGATGCTTAACAACTGAGCCACCCAGGCACCCCATAACTCTTCTATAAACAACAGAGGTAAATAATACTTAACGGACATATGAAACTATTTAAAAGAGATTAAGAAATTTAAGTTAAAGTTTCCTAAGATTTTGGAGAAATCTGAAAGCACATTAGGCAACCAAAGGAAATGCAAGACTTTCATCAGTTTATATTCCTTAAAGGTTGTAGAGTTTAGAAAAAGTTACATTAAAATTGTCAAACTACTGAACGTAAATTTTCTCTTAGAACAAGTGTGTTTTCCAAATTAAACTCTCTTTTAAATGTATCCAGGATTTTGTAGGCTCCCTTTCCCTTTTTACCTTCCCTTTCTGTATAAAAATGTTATGGTTTCTCCTATCTTCAGCCCTTTTTCTGAGTCTTATTGTTTGGTGTAGCTACTTCCTCTTCTTTTCACTTCCAGACTTTCTCACTGAACGATGGGGAGAGCTTTGCTTCTACTTCTTCAACAGCCGTTCTTTTCCAGACTCCTCAGGATTGCTGCTGGAAGCTGCTTCCTCTAGGCTTCCAGACCTGAGTGTTAAGTAGAATGGTTTCCTCTGGGTCCCATATCTCCCTGTCCTGTGGGCACCACTGAGCCTTACCGCCCCTGCCCCCGTGCTCTGACTGAACACTTGTCCTTCCCTGACCTCAGCCACCTAACTCTCTTCGTCCTTCTGCTATCTCTCTGATATTCTGCCCCCCTCTTTCTCTAGTTCCCCTCCACCCTTCCATCTCTTAAACATGGATGCCTTGTCCCTTTCAAGTCTAGCCTTACTTTTCTTGATACACTCTTTTGGGCATACTTCATTCATTCAGGACTTAAACCTTCATCCTGGAAAATGATTCCCACTAACTGATGATCCCCATCTTCTCTCAAAGGTCCACTCTTCCAGTCACCTGCCTAGCGTTTCTGCTTGATTAGCCTGCCATCCACTCAACCTTCACACATCTAGAATGAAACAGCTTTCCCCCTTATAAAACTCCTTAGGCTCTTGATTTCCCTGTATCTTCCAATGACTCCAAAATTCTTACTTTACAAAGGCTTGAAACCTAACAACCATCGTTTTTCCTCTGTCTGCCTTCTCAAATCTCATATCCCTTCAGTCTTGGGGCTTCTGTGAATTATTTCCTGACAATATCGCTTGCATTTAATACTTTTCTTCTGCAAGCTATTTTACTCTAGGTCCTCATTAGATAATATTTATCTTATTGCAGCAACTTTTCAGTTCATATCCTCCCATTTCATCGTTCACTCCAATTCTTATCCCCTCCATCCCTCTAAAGGCAAATTCATCTTTCTAAAGTACCACTCTGATTATGCCATCATAAACAAAATCTTGGATGACTCCTTTGTTGGAAAAAAAATCTCTTTAGTCCCTCATTAAAGACTCTTCCCTGTGTAAAAGCAGCTTATCTTCCTATTCTTATCTTTCTTCTCAAAAGGACCTTTGGCTCCAGCTAATTGGATCAGTCACCACTTTCATGAAATGCTGATGCTCTTGTTGGCACCCTTCCCAGAAGGCCCTTTACACTGTGCACAATGAACTCAGCCTGTAATATGGAGCTCAATGCTCCCTTCCTCTGCAAAGCCTTCCTTGACCACCTGGCATGAAGTTATCTTTGCTTCCATAAACTTGGTGGCGTTTATTAACTGATCAATTCATTTTGTAGAGATGTGAGCTAACATGACATGTTTCATTACCTTGAAGTGTTTCTAGGAATGTATTTTCAAGAACGGAATCTGTTTTAAATTTATTGATGTGCATATCTCTATTCACTTTATTAGAATAAAAGATCTTAAAGACCGGGGCCCTGTTCATTCATTAAACTTCTACTGTTTTATATGAAGTCTAGAGGTATGGAGCTGAATCAAACATGATCCTGTCTATAAATTATGCCACTCTGGAGAGACAGACTGCTAGATAAATAATTGCTGACAGTTGTTTGAAATGTTGTAATTGAAGTATGTGTAGGGTACAGTTAGGACAAAAAAGAGAGATGACCAACACTCTGGGGAGAGTTTAGGAAAGATCACTGTGCTAGGTGAGTCTGGAAAGCATAGTACTTAATATGATTCCTTCTTCTGTACCATGTTCTATATCTCATAAAGTGCTGTGAGCATTCCAAAGGAAGGCAAGGCCCTAGGTGGGTGAGGAAAAAACACCACAAGAAAGCAAACCCTTGATTTGTACATTTTCCAGTAAGATAAGATCCAGAAATTCCACTACTGGGTATTGACCCAAAGGAAAAAAAAAAAAACCACTAATTCAAAAAGGCATATATATCCCTGTGTTTATTGCAGCATTATTTACAATAGCCAAATTATGGAAGCAACCTAAGTGTCCATCATAGATGAATGGATAAAGAAGGTGAAGTATATATGCACAATGGAATATTATTCAGTCATAAACAAAATGAATTCATGCCATTTGCAACAACATGGATAGACTTAGAGGGTAAAATGATGAGTGAGGTAAGTCAGACAGAGAAAGACAAATACCATATGTTTTACTCATATGTGGAGTTAAGAAACAAAACAAATGAATAAAGAAAGAAGAGATTAAAAAACAGACTCAAATACAGAGAACAAGCAGGTGGTTGCCAGAGGGGAGGTAAGTGGGGGGAATGGGTGAAATAGACAGAGGGAATTAAGAGTACACTTATGGTGATGAGCATTGAGTCATGTATAGAATTATTGAGTCAGGAATGCCTGGGTGGCTCAGTTGGTAAAGCGTCTGCCTTTGGCTCAGGTCATGATCTCAGGGTCCTGGAATCGAGTCCCGCATCAGGCTCCTTGCTCAGTGGGGAGCCTGCTTCTCCCTCTGCCTGGCACTCCCCTTACTTGTGCTCTTTCCCTCTCTCTCTGACAAATAAATAAATACAATCTTTAAAAAAAAGAACTGTTGAGTCATATTGTGTACCTTAAACTAATATAACATTGTATGTTAAATATACTTTAATAAGAAATATGAAATAAGATAGAATACATAAAAGTTCAAGTCATTTTTAAGAACAAAGTAAGCTGTCCAGTTTGACTGAAGCATTGGTGTTTTATTGGTGGTGATAAAAATTAAAGTAACAAATAATCTAACATAGATAATATAGATTTAATTCACATTAGTTGCCTGTTCCTATGTAAAGTGCCTTTCATTCATGCTTTTCCTATTGTAGGCAACTGTTAAGATAAAACCTTTAGGTATATTGTTTGAATTTTATGTTGGGGGAAAACATTATTTGACTTTGGGTTTCTAGAATTCATAAATTGCAAACTTCTTGATGGCTTCATCTTCATGTAGTTATTGTGAAACCATCTTAAGGTGTTTGCTTGTCTCTTTATTACCTTTGGATATATGAAGTTCTCTTCAACAGTTTTTAAGAAACTGAAGGGATGTAGGATGATAAGAAGCAGTGTTGCTTAAGGTAGGAGATACAGGCTTCCAGTTATGGAATGAATAAATCATGGAGATGAAAGGTACAGCATAGGGAATATAGTCGATGGTATATAGTAGTGTTGTATGGTGACATATGGTAACCACACTTGTGGGGAGCATAGCGTAATGAATAGAGTACTTGAATCATTATGTTGTACACCTGAAATTAATGTAACATTGTGTGTCAAATATTCTTCAGTAAAAAACAAAAAAATTAAATACATAAAGGTGGGAGTAAGTGGCTATTATAACAGGTCATGGTTTGAAAAATTAATAATTCTGGCCACACAAATTTCTGTTTTCTCATATATGATAAATCTAAAGATAAAGCAACAAGAAAATGATAAATATTTTTATTGTGAGTCACCTAAATAGAGTCCCAAAAGGATTTTATTGAATAAGGAAAACTTCAGTTTTGTAGCAAAATCTATGTAAAACATAAAGTGGATGAAGCAAGTCAGTTTGAATTCTGTTTGTATAGTATGTAAATAAACTGCAAAATTAATTGTTTTTCTTATTTTATTTTATTTATTTATTTTTTTAAGATTTTATTTATTTATTTGAGAGAGAGAGAATGAGAGACAGAGAGCATGAGAGGGAGGAAGGTCAGAGGGAGAAGCAGACTCCCTGCCGAGCAGGGAGCCCGATGCGGGACTCGATCCCGGGACTCCAGGATCATGACCTGAGCCGAAGGCAGTCGCTTAACCAACTGAGCCACCCAGGCGCCCCTGTTTTTCTTATTTTAAAATCAGTGTCATTGCTTGGATAAGAAATGGAAAAGGGAATATTGATCATTAGATGGAAAAATAAATGATTGATTCTGAAGCACTGTTCATCTTGCATGTGATATTTTAGTTACATCACATGTATGTTGCAAATGACTTTCCTGATGGTAGGCCTTACAAGATCTTGGCAATTCATTTATTCTCTCTTTTACTGGCACTCAGTTTTCGTCACTTGCTGCAATAACTACAAGGTATATACTAATGCTACATTTCTCTATTAAAAAAAAAAAATCAAAACCAAAGCCCATTTAGGTTGTAAGTGGCCTGTGGCATTTGCATGAAGAGTCAACGTGCTTCTTACTGTATAGGTAAATTCATGAACTCAAGACAATGTTTTACAGAAGTCCTGTGTGTTCTATTTGAGCTGAAATGGATAAAAATGTACGTAACAAAATTGCAGTTCTGTCAAGGGGTTTGGACCCTCAAGCTTGGCATTGGTACAATTGAGAAGCCAAATAACGGTCCCATCACCATAGATTGTGTTACTCCAATGACAATAGAGATAGAAGGCAAAAGGGTGTTTACGACATGTTCGAATATGCATTTATATTTGCATTTTGATTAAAATACTTACAATAAGCAAATATTATTTCTGAGAGTGGAATGGAATACAAACTTCCAGAAAGGGGACCGAGGCAAAGTGTAACAGAAGCAAGAGGGGCTTTGGGGTTAGACAGACATGAGTTTTGTGTTTCAGTATAGCTTTGTATCAGCACAGCGATGCTACCCAGCTTCTTTTTAATTTCTCTCATCTCTAAGTGATATTAATAGTCTGTTCTCGCAATTTAGGAATATATGTAAATGTCTGGCAGTTATACCTCAATAAAAAATAAAAAAAAATAAAGTACTTAAGAAATATTTCTATCGGCAATGTTTTTATTTAGGCAAATATTAATAATGATGAAACATTACATTTGGAATCCTCCTTTGCATTGAGATTTTGATCCAGAATCTTCAGCTGTGTAATTGTTACCCAGTTGATTATGTGGCATTTTCATATGAGAGTGTTGTCTTTCTGATCCTTGCATGGACCCCATTAGCCTCCGGAGCGGTTGCTTCTGTGGGGTAAGAGGAGGACACTTCTCTAATTATTTTAATCAGGTATAAAGAATGAAAAGTGAAACTGCATGAATGGATAAGCCTTTTAGAGGCACAAAAAGTTAATATAGAAAGAGCATTTTTTTAATACTGTTGACCCAACTGGCTTGATATTTTGTGTACCTAGTTATATTGTCATTCTTTCTTACTGGAAAGAGCAAGAGCGACATGAGGATAAATAGAGAAATGATTCTGCTGTGAAAAGTGTCTGTATCCTGCTTTTTCAGAGGTGTTACCAAAAAGGCGGGGGGAACCACACAAATTTTCTAGATTGCGGTGTGTGTTTCTCTACTGTTGTGTAATTGCAGTGGTTGAGCATAATTTTTCCTGGGAGCTGAGAGTGGCAAGCATGGCACTTTGGCATGTTTCACAGACTCTTGAATGGTACCCATCAGAGAGCCTAGATGGGAATTGAAGACAATGAACTCAGGTGGCTCATGTAGTTCCAACACTGAGAGAAGTCCAGGCTTGGCCTTGAACTAACATTTATTAACTGTGTGTCTTTTGGCAAGTTACATTTCTCCAAGAGTATCTCTTCACCTGTGAAGTGAACTGTTGATGATCCTTGTTCTACCTTGCTGGATTGTTGTGAAGATTAAATGTAACCATAGATGGTTAAACATGAAGAAAACTCTTGAGTTATGGGCAGGTGTTCGAGGTCTCTTCTGTTCTGGCCTCTTTAACATGGATCTGATTTTGGGGATGGGGAAGGTTAGAGAGTTCGCTATGCCCAGTGACAAAGGAGATAGAGAGGAAAAAGTATATTTAGCAACTTTCTGAATATCCATTTATATTTGAATTTTGCTTACAATGTTTATAATAAGCAAATATTATTTCTGGGAATGGAATGGAATATGGAATTCCAGAAGGGGGGCTGAGGTGGAGGGAGTGGAAGAGAGGCTAGAGGGATTTGGGGTACGAGAGACATGGGTTTGTATCCCAGCCTAGCCTTTACAAGCTCCATGACCCTGCCTAGGTTCTTTTTGTATCTGTCATGTCTAATGATATTGATAGTTCCTGACCTAGGAATACCATGGAGAGAATTTCCATTTCTGACTTAACTCTGTTTTGCCCTCTATCCACCTTGGTTCATTCCCACTCACATGACTGTGGTATGACTTTTGTGGCGTTTGTGATGTGGCTGCACACAACAGTACTTAAGACCAAAGAGACAACCACGAAAAGCTGAGTTTCATCGTTCTACCTCACACATCACATGGTGAGGCCGTCCATGATGCCCCCTCTCCAGGTAGCTCTAGACATAGCCTTTAGAATTCATGGGACTCCATCCTTTTCTGTCTCATTATGCTCACGGCAGAGGGGTGAGATCATATTCTGATACCTTGTAGGAGGTAACAGTGATTGCCAGGAGCAACACAGAAAACCCAAGGGCTAAAGAAGTCCTGGTGGAATACTAGTGAGACTCTTACTGAATTTTTTACATTTTTGGATCCCATAACAAAAGATGATTTATGGGAACTTTAACCAGTCTTAAACTATAGATGTGAATTAGCATTTATGCCTTCAGAATTGACTTTAAGATTTGGAGATTTGGTACAGGAGCTTGTGAGCCACCCCCCCCCCCCCCCCCCCCACACACAAAAGAAAGGGTTTCCCTTGAAAAAAAAAAAAAAAAAAAAACAGTTTCTATAGAGTTGGCCTTTTCAGTTAAATAATTTTCCCAAGTGAAATTTGAAAGCTTGACTTGGGTCCTTTAAAACCCAGAAAAAGGGAAGTATAGACCACAGCAAATATGCCATTTAATCTGAAGGTGCTGTCATTCTCCTTTACAAATCCTGTTTTTTTTGTTTTTTTTTTTTAATAGGCTCCAGGGCACCTGGGTGGCTCAGTGGGTTAAGTCTCTGCCTTCAGCTCAGGTCACGATCTCAGGGTCCTGGGATGAGTACCGCATTGGGCTCCCTGCTCAGCCGGGGAGTCTGCTTCTCCCTCTGCCCTCTGGCCCTCCCCCTGCTCACTCTCTCTCTGTCTCACTCGCTCCCACTCGCTATTGCAAATAAATAAATAAATAAATAAATAAATAAATAAATAAATAAATAAATAAAATCTTTAAAAAAAAATAAATTAGGTTCTACGTGAAGCCCAACACAGGCTTGAACTCAGGACCCTGAACCTGAGCTAAGGAGTTGGATGCTTAACCGACTAAGCCACCCATGTGCCCCCCCCAATCTATTTTTCTAATTGGCACTTTGAGTATCATCATGTGACCGGTTGGGTAGAGAAAAGGAGAGTACTGTGCTTTTAAAAATGCTTGCCTTATTTCACCCAAATGAAAAGAAAAAGAAAAAAAAATTTCCCCCCAGAGGTTTGATACTTTTCAGCAAAGGTTTCATAACCATCATTTATTTCTTGAGGGTTTTTTTTTCTGAAGCTAGTAAAACGTGTCCTTTGTTTTCCTGGGAGATAGTTTTTATGGTAATTACTAATTTCTACTTTAATATTATTGGCAGGTATTAGCAAACTTGGATTTCTATGTTACTGCATGTACAGGGGTATCAGCTATTTTATTTTTATTTATGAAGATGATCTGTTAACTTACTTTCTAGTCCTAAATGGAAGCCATAATTTCCTTCCTGCTTTCGTTCCTGGCTGAAAATCATAATTAGTTATAACTCTAAGTATTGCAGAATGATAATGATTTTGAGAACACGTGGATCATTCCAGTCGCATAAATAATGGTACCACTCAATTTTATTACACAAATTTAAAAGTTTAAAAAAATGGAACATTAGACAGAAATAAATTCTGTGTTTAATAGGAATTAAATCACTTCAATGGTGAGAATTGCATCTATGATCTAGACTGAAAGTGAGCTTCAGATTTTTGCTGTTATCTCTAGCTAACAAAATGCAGATTAAAACACACACACACATCCTTAACATTGGTTACACATGGCAATCACTCAGGAAGCTTTTGCTAAATGAATGAAGAAATGAATGGATGAATGAATGAATTTGAAAATTCTGTGAAATTTCTATGAAAATTCCCAAAATTGGGGCATTATTTCTCTCTACAAATTCATTTCTAGAAATTTACAAAGATTTGGTGGGCTAGTTTGGGCAGAGGAAGGTCATAAACTGTCTTTTAAACAAATAATTATATTATAAAAGAAGATTCAAGTTACTTTTTGTGTTTAAAGTTATATTTCATGTGAATTGCATGTTGTGTAGAGATTCCATTAGCCTGCTAGCCCACGCTTTTCCCTAATACCCAATCTGACTCTAGATCTAGTCCTTTGGCAAGAAAGCACAGTGGAGGATAAAGAACAGGAATCATAGAGTCACACTGGTTTTGAGATTGTAATTTAGCTGTGCAATATTGAGGTCAACGCTTCTTTCATGCTCAGTATTCTGGGTTTTTTTTGTTTTTTTTTAAGATTTTATTTATTTATTTGACAGAGAGAGGCACAGCGAGAGAGGGAACACAAGCAGGGGGAGTGAGAGAGGGAGAAGCAGGCTTCCTGCCGAGCAAGGAGCCCTATGTGGGACTCGATCCCAGGACCCTGGGATCATGACCTGAGCCGAAGGCAGACGCTTAACGACTGAGCCACCCAGGCGCCCCTCAGTATTCTGTGTTTAACTATGCCTGACTGGCAAAGATACTGACACTTAGTAGCCTCTTAGTGGTTGTGGAAGTGGTTGTTACTTTTACTCTTGTGGTAGTGGTTGTTACTATTATTCTTAAGGAGTGTATTTTGTGGTAGTCGTTGTTATTGTTATTATTAAGGAGTGTATTTTAATGATTCTTTTTAGGGCACAAATTTAATAATATTTAATATTTAGATATTTAATAATATCTAAATATTTGCTATAGTTATGCATTCCTTTGAATTATTTTTATTCCAAAGTATAACAGTTCTTTTCATAAGATGTTTACATGTATACACTACCCCAGATTAATATGATATTTTTCAAAACTTTCATTTCCTGACAAATTTTCAATAACTTCCCATCGGAGTGAGTGGAATATGATAGATAAGAACAAAGATACCTTGAAGGACTGGTGAAGTTTAATATCTGTATTTATTATATAGAAGAATTATGAGAAACTCCTAATTTCAAGTTTTCTCTTATGTGTTGAAATATAAAATATGAGTTTAATGAAAAATATATTACCATTTCTTCTTTCACGGCTTAATGTTAGGGATTGTCAGAGCCCTCCCCCCCCCACCTCCCGCCAAATTCATATATTGAAACTCTAACCCTCAATATAATTGTTTTTGGAGATGGGGACTTTGGGGGGTGGTTAGGCTTAGATGAAGTCATGAGGGTAGTTTCCCCCAGAATATGATTAGTGTCCTTATAAGAAGAAGAAGAGAGACCAGAGCACTCTCTCTCTCTCTCTCTCTCTCTTTCTCTCCACCATGTGAAGGCACAGGGAGAGGGCAATTGTTTGTAAGCCAGGAAGAAAGATCGCACGAGGAATCAAACCTGCTGGTACCTTGATCTTGGACTCCCCAGCTTCCAGAACTGTGAAAAATACATATCTCTTATTTAAGCCAGTTAGTCTATAGCATTTGTTATGTCAGTTTGAGTAGACTGATACAATATAAAAGCATATTTTGGTGTAAAAAATGCAAATTTGTTAAGATTTTGAGGCAAGTTTACTTAGTTTTATATTTTTAATTAGCCTAGTCAACAATGTTAAAATGTTTATAGTTTAAATAATATATATAGTCTCTTTGGTTTTCTTTCTGTACACATACATATGTATCATTATTTGCATGTCCTTATATATGTCAGAATGTATATGTATCATTATATATATTATATACATACCTACTTGAATCAGCATGTATGTATACATATAATCTCCTATGTAAAAGACCAGATGAAATAACTGGGACTTGACAAATAAATTTAGCTGAGGTGTTATATTTATAATAAAGGATGCTGTAATAGTGTTATTTTTAGGCCACCTTTTCTTTTTGAGGCTGGGCTGTCTGGGTCTACAGGGTGGGGAGGGGACCACTAGGTCCTAAGTCGACAGCTCTGGCGTGATCTTGGCTGCCTGTCATTCCTTGGTTCATGACTGGATTTAGCTTTGGTTCACCAGCATTTTCTGTGAGCTAACTAATTCCCACCAATAAATTATCCATTTCTGCTTCAGTTTCTATTATTTGCAACTAAGAATTCTATTTGGGAAGATAATGCCTTGTTCTCTCTCCATTTATTTTCCTGAAATTATACTTTCAATTTTTGTTTTAAAGGTTAACTTTAAAAATTTTCTCTGCAACATTCTGAAGTAGAACTTCTTTTTATGTGAAGATATTATGTCTGCTCTCTTTTTTTCTTCATATTTATTTCTTCATATCTATTCCAAAGAACAGGAGACAGAAAGAGTAGACACAAACTCAGATGTCAAATTTGAGGATGTCCTTTATTATGTGCTAAAAATAATAAAATGGCTGTTTATAAAATAATCACACTTCACAAGGGTTGGAGTTCACTTTGTGTGGTAGATTGAACAACAAATCCGTAATATTTTTCAGCTTTTCCTGTAAAGAAGTAGAGTCTATTTCCCCACCCTTTGAATCTGGGCTGACTTTGTGCTTGCTTTGACCAACACGTTAGGGTAAACATGGCATTGTGGCAGTTCTGAGTCTTGGCCTCAAGAAACTTTGCCATTTCTCCTTGTGCCCTCCCTCCTGGTACAGTGTCCTGGGACCACCATGTCAGGAATCCAATGTCCTAGTAAAGGTTGAGAGGCTACATGGGGGAAAACCAAAGGTGTCAGGCATAGACCTTCTAGCCCATCTGACCTCCCAGCCAAGTGCAGCACGAGTGAGTCCATGTACGAGCTGCACAGGAACCACCCTGCAGCTCACAGAATTATGAGAAATAAGAAATTTTAGTTGTTTGTAGTGACTAAATTTGGGGCTGGCTTGTTACATAGGAAGAGTGAACTGAAAAGCTCTGTCAAGTTATGACACTCCAAATATAATAAAATATTGGTTTTACAATAATGGGGTAGTCATTTCACAATATATATTAAATCACCCTGTACCTCTTAAAAATTATGTTATACAACCTAAATATATATGAATTTTATTTGTCAACCATACTTCAATAAAGCTGGAATAAGAATAAAGTAAAACAGTGGAAAAAATGAATGACCCTAGATGATCACATTCATCAGTTTGCAAGTTGGTAACATCTCATGTATTCTAGCCCTTATAAAATGATTCCTAAACTTACTGGAATCTTGATAACTGTACGTTTCCACTGGGATATTCTGATACAGGTCTGATTTCTTCATCCACTCACTCTTAATAATGCCCTATGATATATATTTAAGTCCAAAATATTTAAATGTATTAAATTCCAAATAATAAATTAATGTTTAAAATAATTTATAACTGTTTTTTATTAAATATTTGGGAAAATCTCTGGAGCTAAAAGGAGGCAATGAGATATTTTCCAACCTAATTTTGAACTAAACAAATTTTGCATGAAAAGAACTAGACCAAAAAAAAAAAAAAAAGAAAGAAAGAAAAAGAAAAGAACTAGACCTTTGTATTTAGGACAGAGGCATCTAGTTTATAATGTGGCATTTGGGGAGAATTTTTGTGTTAAAGAAAGGATCTAAGCCTAAAAAAGTGTAAATGTCTAAAATCCATTATAAATATATAAAGGAATAGCTCTTAGTTTCTGGTGTCAAGTCTCATTTACCATAAACATACAGTTTAAATTATTTATTATAAACTTACACTGAAATGTGGGAGGTAAAATCTTTGAGATGAAAAATAGGTTGCAGCCATAGGGTTACAGTATTGTCCTTGAGCATACTAAACAGTAACATTCGGGGCTAATTTTGCAGAACTGTTCAGTTGCCTTACAGCAGAATTTCACTGGGTTGGCAACTGATGGAATTAGATCTCCAATCAGGCCTGGACTCTTGTCACCAAAGGGATAAAAATAAAACATTTGCCATTATTTTAGCATTGACAGAGAGGAGACCGATGACAGCAAGAAGCAAAGATGTGAGAGACGGAAAGCTGCCCAGGTTGTAGAGAGAGCCGAGGGCTGGGCATGACAGCGAGTATGCCAAGGGCCAAGACCACAAAGTCAACAGACAGAGGCTGCAGCAAGCCCTTGCAATGAGAAGATAAACCTTCAGAGAAATTAATTGTCAGACATTCTGAATGAGTAATCACATATACAGATCCTGCGCCTAATCTTCACAGGTTAATAAGGGCTCTGGCAGGAGGACCCAGCTCTCCCGGTACAGGGTACCTGGGTCAGGAAAACTGAAGGGCCCTCAGAAAATGATTAGTAGGACAGTGAGAGGGGAATCTGGCTCAGACTCCTAGGAAGACTGTATTCCACTTTTCATGGTGTAAATGTTCTCACTAGTTCCCTCATCAGGAGAAGCTGAATGTTCATCTATGGCCCTCACTATATAGCATTCAGAGTTTATTGGGCAGACACGGAATGCTTAAGATAAAGGATGAGAATTTTATTTTAAAGGAAATGGCCTGTCATTTTTAACATTTCCTTTTGCATTTTCTTCTGTTTTCTTTTTAAACTCTGTTCCAGGTTATAGATACTTTGCAAGTATATCAGTCTCTTATTGCTACTGTAACAAATGATCACAGACTTATTGCTTGAAACAATGCAGACTTATTTTCTTACAGTTGGAGAGGTCAGAAGTCTAAAATGGGTTTCACCTGGCTAAAATAAAGTTGTCAGTAGAGCTGTCTGCTTCTGAAGGCTGTAGAGAATTGGTCTCCTTACCTTTTCCAGCTTCCAAAGGCTACCTGTATTCCTTGGCTCATTTCTTGGCCTCCTTCCATCTTCAAAAGCCAGAACTGTAGCATCTTCAAATCCCCCCCACCTCTGTTCTTCTTCTATCTTCCTGTCTTCTTCCTCTGACTCTGATCCTCCTGCATCCCTCTAATAAGGACCCTGGGGATTCTATTATGGCCACTCAGATAACCTAAAATACTCTCCCCATATCAGTACCATTAACTTAGTGACATTGTCCAAAGTTCTTTTTTGCCAAGTAGAGTGACCTATTTATAAGTTCCGGGATTAGGATGTGGATATCTTTTGGGGGCAAGGGGTGAATTATTGTGCCTATCGCCCTAAGTTATATACAGATATCTGTTTGAAGTTAGAACCTGTCTGAGCTGTAAGTCTCTGATGCCCACCATGAGTAAACTTTGGTAGACACCACCTCTTAGAGAATGCTTTTACTAACAACACTAATTTCACTCTGGGTGAGTTATATCAAAGGGTGGAAGGGAGAGCAGGTTGAGTATGGGAGTGTGTGGAATGGGCAATATTTCAGGTCAAAAGCTTACTGGTTAAGGAGAAATACTGAGACAATGTGGAAACTGTTTATTTAAGCAAGGAGAAAAATGTTTTTGCATAAAAGTGAACTCAGAAAACATTAAATGTTGACAAGCCTGATTTTATTTTAGGCAAAGTGAAAAATAGCTTTCTCAAGTTTATAAGTAGAAAAATGTATATTCTAACAAGTTATATTGCCTAGTTATAGAGTAGAAGAATGCCAGTGGGACTTTTGGTCCAATTTTTTAGCTGCTAGAATAGTAAGATAGAAACATGTTTGAGAAGTAGCAATTTTAAGATAACTGCTTATACTTTTGTCTTAAAATAGGGTCCATGCTTATAAATGTCAAAGATAATGAGGCCTTCATTTATTCTCTGTGTTAGGGAAATTGTTGATTGTACATGGCCAAATGGTGTCATCAGCAGAAAATATGATTTTTATAGAGGAATAGTCTACTATAGATTGACCACAATTCTGCACTACTACTATTTTGCCTAAGGTAAGATTATGGAAAATCCTAAGAGATAGCAATTGTAAGGAAAAAAAAAAATGCTTGTAGATAAGGGAATCTCTAGGCTGCCTACCTGAGCTCAAATTCTTTACACTAGTATTTCCTAGTTGTGAGTGTTGGGCAAGGTACTTGACTACTATGTGCGTCAATTTTGTTTTGGTTTTGTTTTTCTATTTGCCAAGTACCATTTATAGTATGAGCCACATAGGATTGTTATAGGATTGAAATGAGTTAATGGAGAGTGCTTAAAACAGTGCTTAACACATAGAAAATACTCTAATAGATGTTAAAAATAAAAAGCAAGTCAGTCCAAATTTGTCAAAAATCCAATGTGTGGCAGTTTTAAAGTTTTCATCACTAGTGTTTTGGACCTAAATGCTTGAGTGTGCTTGGCTAAGCATAAAATTACATTAAAAATATACTCAACCCATTTCTGATAATTATCTTCCTTCTGAATGTCTTCCATGAATGTTATTATGATTTCTATTCCCAGTCACATTGGAAACTTCAGAGGAAAAAATACACTGTATTATTAGAATCAGGGAGACTCACCTAAAAGACATTAGCCGTTGCTGCATCAAGTGCTTCAGTTGGACTTATTTGTCTAAGTTAGGTTCCAGACAGACACATCCCCATGTTCTACCCCCACTCCCAGTATTTACCATTTTAAGTGGCAAACGTTAGTGGCCAGCATTAAATAATCTCTGCCAAAGGGGCAAAGTGTCCCAGTTGTAATGCCGCTTGAAAACACTTTTTGGTGTGAATCTATTTCTTTATCTGGGAATTCTTATTTCAACACATTTTTTTTTTTTTGAAAGTCATCTTTCCTCTATATATCCAGCTTAAAATAAACCCAGTTCAGGCTGTTTTTGGTTTTTTGGAAGGAGAAACCACAAAGATACAGAACCCAGCAGAATTTCCTCAAAGCAGCTCAAAATTCTCTCTGAAGTTAACTGCTAGGGAGCAGAAGACTTGAACGGAGACTTGAACGGAAATGATAATTTTAGGAGCTGTGCAGCTCCGAAATAAGAAAAAATCATAGAAAACGTCCATGGTTGTGAAGTTGGTTTGTTTTACTGATGGTACGGGGGATTTCTTGATGTGTTTGACATTGGTACCTGTCAACCATTAAACATTGATTTGAGACATTGGATTAGTTGTTAGCAACTTTCCCTCTGGAAAATAAAGATTTGGAAATCCAAATCTCAAAGTGGTAGAAGAGAGTAAAACAAAAAGTATTTTCTATTGTTGCTTAATCACAATAACTTGAAGATATTTAAATGGAGTGATGTGATTCTTCTTTCAACATATTTTTTAGCATATTTGATTTACTATAAATGAAATAAACTGTTATGTTTTAGCCTTTTAAAAATGGATCTTGCATTTCAGGTGTATTTTAAGATATATTAGCGTTCATGCTTCAATTTTTTTTCCCACAGTACTCATTAAAACAGTGCTCGGCTGTAGCTAAAGCTGTGCTTACATCTTCTCCAGGAATTTTGGCCAGTGGAAAGAATAAAAGGATGTCACCAGGGTAATTACCTATACTGTCAAGGGGATTCAGGAATAAAATTTTACCTGATGAAGAAATAGTACAAAAACCAATAGCATTTGGTGTAGGAACATTGCTGTTATTGACAGAGGGGTTATCAGGACAGAGTTAAGAGCACCAAACTATGATAATAGCTCCAATTACAGAGCTTCTGTAGTGTATATAGTTCCCAGTGCTTTATACACATGATTTAATCTTCACAGTCCTTTGATATAGGTATTGCTTTTGTGCCATTTTCCAGATGAGAAAACTGAGACATAGTTTTGTCTGGGGTTGTGTAACTTGAGCGGAATCCCAGTCAGCAGTCTGGCCCCTTCAGAGTCATGCCATGGGGGGTGGGAGGTGAAAGTGGAATACTTTTCTCCTGGACTATTTAATCTTGAATATTGCAGAAACATTTTGTATAATTCAATGAGTAGAACTCATGACTGCTGAAATCTTTAAACAAAGGCCTTACTCCTCTTCTGAAATACAACTATACTTCAACTCCTTTTGTTCTTATTTGTGTATGTGCCTTATTACTACACATAAAGCTCATGTGGGGCATTTACTAAACATTAGTCATTTTTATATCCTTGCTGCCTGTTTTTCCTAAGTCACATATTACCTACTTACCCATATTGTAGAGAAGTAAATAGATATTTTTGAAAACAATATGAATAAACAGAAACATGTTCTGTAGGAGAGTTTGAGGTCCCAATGTGTCTGGTTTAAAAATATTAAGGGTTAAAAAAAAACTTTAAAAGCTTAACTCAAGTTGTTTTCAAGGTTAAATATGATTCACATTCTCAAATTTATAGCTTAGTTTAAATCTCTTAAGCAGTGACATTCAACTTGGTCAAACATATTTTCCACACCATTTGTTATGATAAGTTTACCTGCCTGGGCTAGGTATGTTTGCAAATATGAAATTAATACAAAATATTTTCTTTTGGAGAATGAATAAAATGAATACTGACTAGATCATAAGAAACTTTAGAATTTTCATTCTTGAACAATGTATATATTACAGTTTAGGCCTCTTTTAATTCATGGAATGAATTATATGCCAATAACCATCCTGGAAAAATAAACCCAAAGGCTTTTAGTTAGATTGCTAATATATATTGTATAATTATTAAGCTTGTGAATTGACTTCAATTATAGTTATCATTGTAATTAAAGTATATTTGAGAGTTTTTATTTTTGTGACACTGTATTCTTGATATTTATAAGAAAGTTATAAGAGATGGGGATCAAATCAGGTCATTGGACACCTAAATCCATACTGGGAAAATAAAATTAATTATTTTCCAGCCAACTGAAATTTTGAAACAAGTAATTGTACACCTTTTCCAACTGTGAATTTAAAAAAAAAATAGTAGTCATTTATCTGCTACAAACCTATTTTAGAAATACTATTTCTCATGCCATTGTTACTGAAGACCTTTTATAAAATTGCCAATCTTCATCGATAGTTTTGTTTGTTAACAAACCAAAACACACAAACACACAATTTTAAATGTGAGTTTAAGGAAGCACTTTGATATTTTAAAACCATCTGAAAAGTATCTGAATAGTATCCAGCTATATATTTGTATCCTGCTTCATGCAGAGAGGCTTCTGACTTCCAGGTAAACTGGACCACTCTTTGAAGAGAGCCTGACTGTGACCAGGAAGTGTCTGGCTTCTAATTTTTGGATTCCTTGTCTGACTGATTACACTGTCAGGTCGGGGCAGGGCTCCATCTTGTTTACCGCTCTCTTCTTCTAGCCTGGCCGTGCTTAGGGCATGGTAGCCACCTAGCACGTTTTGGATGGATGAATGAGTGAGTAGTGAGTTAGTTGTCCTTTCATCTCTCCTTTTCTGATTTGCTCACAAATACTAGACAGAGGCTGTTCTGTGAAGGTGAGGACATGCTGCTACTGAGGTCATTTAAAACCCGAACAAGCTTATGGCACAAGGGATACCAAAATAAATGAGCCAAGGATCTTGCCCTTGGTGATGTGATGGTGGGAAGTATGGACTGAATGTAGAGAATTTCAGGGGGAGTGGGCATCCTGTCATGGGTTTCTGAAAGGACCTGGCAGGTGCAGAGTTGGGTGGGGTTGTAACACAGGCAGTTTTGTGGAGGGTAGCAGGAAATGAGTGAAGGTCGGTAGGTTGTGATTAAGTTGTTATGGGCCTGGGATGCCAAGGTGAGGTTTTGGGACTGTAGCATCCAGGTAGTCAGTGGAGAGCCAAGGTGGAAATGAAAGAAAGAGGTTTCCAAAGATAGCAGGACGGTTTTACCGTCCTCATAAATTATTTTGAAATGACAACTGTACGTGAGGAGTTCTTTAGACTTAACAGGAAATGTATGCCAAGATTTGTTTTGACTGTCATGATCTGGGTCCCGAGTCAACTTTTGGCTGGCAAGCGTTCCTTACAAAAACTGATAATGATCATTTAATGCAGGTGTTTCAAGAAAGCGTTCCCTCAGGAGGTCATGAATCCAGTGATGAAACATGTGTTCTCTTTCATATAAGGAGCATGTTAATGCAATGAATAAATAAAAGTCATTGTGTAGACCTAGGCCAAGTTGCTCTTAATTTTCTTTACTCCCTGACAAGATTGACTTTCCAAATTTATTTCCCTTAAAAAATGTAACCTAGGATATTTTCCTTTCAGAATTCTTACTTCTAAACTGAAGGAAATGCACATTGATCTATATTAAAGCAGAAACAAACTATATTTTAGTGAAAGCAGAGCCAACTTCCTAAACTGCTTTCATTTAACAAATATGCTTTATTGTCTACTATGTGCCACACTCTTAATAGTTTTATAGTTTCTTCCATCTCTAAGAGCATATCCATGCCATTTTCTGGATATTTAATGAACATTTAAGTAAATGGGGGATAAGTGTGAAAGTGATCATATTGCAGAAAAGAAGGGAAGGTATTACTATGTTCTTTTCTGGCTTCTTCTTCCTCCTTATACTTCTTTCTTCCTTTCTTTTCCCCTCTTTCTTTCCTTTTTGAATAACCTCCTGATACAATATGACAAAGAATAACTTGAAGAAAACAAAAATAGTAGCGACAATAAAATTGCCGATTGTATATTTATTATTCCTCATGTGAAAATGGCAGATTGAAAAACTTTAACACATTAATTGTTTATATGCAAATAAATTCTGCTAAGTACAAATGATCCTTATCTATTTATTAAAACAAGCACAACAGGACTTTTACTTGGAAACTGTTTTTAGTATTTAGAGCTATTCTTTGTAAGAAATGCTAGATGAGTCGTGCCAAGGAGTGAAAACAAAACAAAACAATCCCAACACATTTCATGACTACCAAGTAGAAAGACAAAGACAAAAATTTCTCCAGTGAATTAATTTCTTACACTGGCATATGTCAATTCTATATTTACATCTTCAGCTAATTTAGATCTGTAGATACGCTAAGAAGGATATTTTAAAATATACTAAAGAATATGTCTGTGCAGGACAATTTTTCTAGTAACATATGCTCTAAGAGCTAATTCAATTTAAAAGCTCATAGGGATAGAAAAGAGGATGTTTTAATCTACTGATCACACTAATTTTCTTTGGGCCTGTTCTTCTTGATTTTTTTTATTCGACTTATAGAAGTCCTAGTTCATTTAAAACTCACATTAATGAATTACGTTTGAGAGGTATGCTGCTGTCAGATTCTCTAAAGAATATCCGAATCCATGGGAACTGGAAATTCTTACAATGTAGATATGAATAAAATTACATATGCATGTAGTAATATGCATACTGAAAGGTGGGATAATAAGATGTTCTATAGAATTTTAAACAATTTGTAATTACAACATATCACACACAAATGCATGGCACATACACACCCAAACAGTTATGTTTTCTCCTAACCCTTAATCATTTTCATTAATAATATTTGGTTTCAAATATTATTTTATTTTTGTTTCATATAATAAAGGAACTCACATAGATTTTTGGAATTGAACTTCTGTATTTGAAGATGTCATATGCATTTTAAAATTATCTTTTTATTTTCCCTCTAATAAAATGTCATGATTGATTAAACTCACCAAGAACTTACATACATTTTTAAAAACCTTCTCATTGTAGTAGACTGGTGTTAAGAAATAGAAGCAGTATTTTTGCTTTTAAGTCAATAAATTATTGGTTTTTAACTTGAGGGGTGGGGGCTAGGGAGAAGAAAGAATGTGCCTAAAAGTTACTGTGATGTTAAAAATTTCTCTAGGTGACTTTGATTCTATTTCCTTCCTGTGTACACTGCAATACATATTGTTTGTGAGAAATTAACTCACATAGTGAAAAATAAACTTTATTAAAAGTGACTATCCTAAAGTCACACCAAAATTAATTGTATATTATAATCATTTATCCTGAGATTATTCTCTATTCTTTTCATAACTATGCTGTTCTGAAAATATTTCTCCTCTTCTAAAATGTGAATTACCTTAGGTATCTATTCAAATATCTGGGAAAGAGTTGAAAAATACCAATTCTTAAAAAAATCTGTCATTTTTAAAATTTGGGTAATATAATGATCTTATATTAGAAGACTTATGTTAAACATGAATATGGATTGATTTGGAATGCAATGTGAAAATAGGAGAAAAAGACTGAAAGGAAATATTGTGTAGTGAACATCACTGGTTTCATTTACTTAAATGAATGCTAAAGAATATTAGGACTTAATTCAAGAATCGGCTAGTAGATCTAAATAAACAAAATTTTTTTGCATAAATTTAAAACTTCTTGGTTGATGTATGCCACTTACTGGAATTCATTGCTCATGGTGTTTTATATTGTTAGAATAATTTCAGCTATAAAAAAATAGAAAAATCACCACTTAACACACATTAACCATGAAAAAAAGTAATTATCTCATACAAAAGTTGTGCAGAGGCAAAGTTGTTCCATGGTTAGTTAATTTAGTGGCTCAATAATGAGATCAAGTTTTCAGATACCCAGGTACTCCCTTTTTCTCTCCTCATAGCCACAGAAAGGCTGCAGTCACTCTGCCCAGGCTTGATGTATCCATTGGATGAACAGAGCCTTCCTTCCTTCCGTATGTTTTTAAGAGGGAGGAAACTTTACCCATAAGCCATCCCTTCCCCAAATCTTCCTTGGAGCTTTATTTTTCATTAATGAGTCAAACCTACCTTTCTTCCTATATCAGACCCTCTCAGGATGCACTTATAATTATATAGAAACAAACAAAATTGGGATTCTACCATGTAGGATAAAGGGAAACATGGAAATGGCTGTTGGGCAGGCAATGAAGAGTATATGGTACATTCGTCTTTTAAAAAATTAAAAGAGGATCTTCTGGGTGGCTCAGTTGGTTAAGCATCTGACTTTTGGTTTCAGCTCAGGTCATGATCTCAGGGTCCTGAGATCAAGCCCCGAGTCTGGCTCCGCACTCAGTGGGAAATATTCTTGAGATTCTTTCCCCCTCCCTCTCCCTCTCTCTCCCCCCTTCTGCTCCTCCACCCACACTCAGCTCTCTCTTAATAAATGAATGAATGAATGAATGAATGAATGAATGAATGAATAAATAAATAAAATCTTTTTAAAATATTAAAAGAGAAAATAAAGAAGCATATCTTTAACAGCAGAACAGGAAATATTTAATTTTACATTTATTTGCTGATGCAAAAAATTAAGAATGACAATAAAATTGAATACCAATGGGCTTCAAAAATGCTTACTGAGTAATATCTGTGCATAAATATTTGCACAGACTAGGAATTGAGATTACTTTAGGTAAAATTTATAGTTATTACAAAGAAAAAGTAGAGAAATAAAGCTTATTAAAGAAAATATCACAAATCACTTAAATATAAAACTAAATATATTTTAAGTTGATTTTTATCCAGTTCTTTTATATTTAATCACGGGATTCTTTTTCACTTGAAAAGGATGCTAAACCTAAGGTATCACATCTCATTGACCTTTCATAGCTATAGCTCCTGAAATAAAATGGGCTCCATTCTTAACGCATTGTAGTGGAAATATAATCATAGCTTCCCTTAAACTGTCTCCAAAAGTTCCACAATGTGCAATCTATCTTTTTAAATTTGAAGTCTTCGACAGTTGATACTAGGCAATAGGGCCAATATGATCTGCTTAAATGCTTATAAACCTCAGTAGCTAAAAAGTGAGTTTTCAAAGTTAATATGTTGGGCAAAATCAAACCTAACATTTGTAATTAGCAACATTTTTGTTACTCTTTTCCTGTTACCTTTCATGCTTATCACAAACCATGTAATTTTCGCCCATTCTCTCTAGTCTTATTGCTATCCTGTTGATGCAAAACTAACTCTCAGTAAGTGTGAAGATTCTAGGTATATTGTAAATGCCCCAAATTTACTTTTTGACTGCTTGCCAAGAAATGCTAGGAGCCTGTAAAAGCCAAAAACTACATGAAGAGTCCTTACGCCCTGAACATAATATCTAGCACAAGCTAATAACTAAGCAAATATTTCCTGAATAAAAAGTAAGTGAATGAGTGACCTAACTCCCAACCTGAAAGGAAAAGAATTCTATGTAAAATTTGTCTTTCAAATAGTTGGAAAATTATCTCCTTTACTAGTAATTTCATAAAATAATTAATATTTTCACTGTGAGATGTTTAGTATGATTAAAAAACAGAAGACTTACATAGACAATGGAGACGAGGAGGAGGAGGTAAGAACATTAAAAATGGAGGGTACCTGAATGTGGCCTCAATAATAATCCATTAGGAGATGGAAAATATAATAAAGTTATAATGAAGTAACATTATTTTATGGTATATTATAGTTCGGTCCAGTATTTGAATAGATTACTGTCCTTTTTCAGATTTTCCAACCCAGACAAGTATCTGTCAATCAACATACTATTTTCTAAGCAGATATTTTAATTTTCAAATGTAGGAAGTTAGCACTCCCTTGATCAGTGGACAAATCCTTACTCACTAGAGATGATTTGACAAATGACTGCTCTTTAGACTTCAGTAATTATCAATAGCAACTGTTTTAGAGGCTGTATACTTAAGAAAACATGTTCTACCTCTGACTTGGAGATTTTTCTACATAATTTCTTTCCCTTGAAAACAAAATAAGTGATTAAATCTATTATTTTAACTGGTTTCTCTTACCATGATTTATTATATTTCTTTAAGTAGCTCTATAAAGTTTAGGAGCCAATCAGCAATACCTACCGAAGAAATATCCACTAATTGAAAGGAGACCACTGTAGTTCTGCTAATTCTATATGTTTGGTCTCATAGTCTAGTTAACAGATAGGGGAATAGTAATTAGTGAAAAGAAAAGTTTGAGTGGAAAATGTATCAAAATCTGGACTGAGCATTGAGGCAATACTTGAGTTGTCCCCTCAGTATCCCTTCTCTTTTGTCTTGGAAGAGAAGTGTTGGTTGGATCTGTGTCCCACTAACTAAAGAATAAATTTCTCAGTCTTTCTGGCATCCAGATTTAGTAATGCTGTTTGGTTCTGAACAATAGGATGTTAACTGAAGTGACAGGTGTGATTGTTAGAATGTGCCTGACCCTTTTGTTTCCCTTCTACCTTCTTGTCATGAGTAAGATCCTACTTACAGTCCTACCATGTAAATCATGTAGAAGTCTGATTTGAGGATGAAGGGTCTTAATTCTACACTGGAGCCACCATATAACCCTTGGAGACTCTTTCCGTTTGGGCTATTTTTGTGTGAGAGAGATTAATTTCTCTGTTGCTTAAGTCAATATTATTTTGAACTTTGTCTTATTTTAACTGAAGAAAAAGCTTCAAAAAATGATGCTTTTAATGTGTTTATAACGCATATATGTTTGTGTATGACGTTACTGTAGTCAGAAACTATCATTAATCAAGTTGCAGACCTCAAAGATTTAGATTATTTCATTTTATCATAAATTACTCTAAATATCCATAATTTATATAAGCATGCAATTAACCTTTTATTTAAGACATTCATTCATCAGGGGTGCCTGGGTGGCTCAGTCGTTAAGCGTCTGCCTTCGGCTCAGGTCATGATCCCAGGGTCCTGGGATCGAGCTCTGCATCGGGCTCCCTGCTCGGCGGGAAGCCTGCTTCTCCCTCTCCCGCTCCCCCTACTTGTGTTCCCTCTCTCGCTGTGTCTCTCGCTGTCAAGACATTCATTCATCAGAATGTCTCAAGCAGAATGCTCAAGCATTTAGAATGAATAAAGTGGTTTCCTCATGATTTCCTTAAGAAATATACTCAGAATATTCTAGATATATTTCTTCAGGCAAGGGGGAAACAAAACAAATATTAACTATTGGGACTGTATCAAAATAACAAGCTTTTGCACAGCAAAGGAAACCATCAACAAAATGAAAAGGCAACCTATTGAGTATAAGAAGATATTTGCAAATGATATATCCAACAAGGGGTTAATATGCAAAACATATAAAGAACTTCTACAACTCAACACCAAATAATAATTATAATAATAATCTGATTAAAATGGGCAGAGGAACTGAATAAGTAGTTTTCCAAAGAAGACACACAGATAGTCAACAGACACATGAAAAGGTGCTCAACATCACTAATCATCAGGAAAACACAAATGAGAACCACAGTGAGATACTACCTTACATCTGTCAGTATGGCTGTTATCAAAAAGATAAGAAATATCAAGTGTAGGCAAGGATATGGAGAAAAGGGAACCTTTGTGCACTGTTGGAGAGAATGTAAATTGGTGTAGCCACTGTGAAAAATAGTTTGGAAGTTCCTCAAAAAATTAAAAATAGATTACCATGTGATACGGTCATTCCACTTCTGGGTATTTACCTAAAGAATATGAAATCACTACTTTGAAAAGAAATATGCAATTTTTTTTTTCTTTTGGTTTTGGTGAAGAGTCTTTTTTTTATTTTGTTATGTTAATCACCAGATACAATTTGGTGGGGGACTTTAACACCCCCCTCACTGAAATGGACAGATCATCTAAGCAAAAGATCAACAAGGAAATAAAGATTTTAAATGACACACTGGACCAAATGGACTTCACAGATATATTCAGAACATTCCATCCCAAAGCAGCAGAATACACATTCTTCTCTAGTGCCCATGGAACATTCTCCAGAATAGATCACATCCTAGCTCACAAATCAGGTCTCAACTGGTGCCAAAAGATTGGGACCATTCCCTGCATATTTTCAGACCACAATGCTTTGAAACTAGAACTCAATCACAAGAGGGAAGTTGGAAAGAACTCAAATACATGGAGGCTGAGGAGCATCCTATTAAAGAATGAATGGGTCAACCAGGAAATTAAAGAAGAATTTAAAAAATTCATGGAAACCAATGAAAATGAAAACACAACTGTTCAAAATCTTTGGGATGCAGCAAAGGCAGTCCTAAGAGGAAAGTATATAGCAATACAAACCTTTCTCAAGAAACAAGAAAGGTCTCAAGTACACAACCTAACCCTATACCTAAAGGAGCTGGAGAAAGAACAGCAAATAAAACCTAACCCAAGCAGGAGAAGAGAAATAATAGAGATCAGAGCAGAAATCAATGAAATAGAAACTAAAAGAACAGTAGAACAGATCAACAAAACTAGGAGCTGGTTCTTTGAAAGAATTAACAAGATTGATAAGCCCCTGGCCAGACTTATCAAAAAGAAAAGAGAAATGACCCAAATCAACAAAATCATGAATGAAAGAGGAGAGATCACAACCAACACCAAAGAAATACAAACAATTATAAGAACATATTATGAGCAACTCTATGCCAGCAAATAAGATAACCTGGAAGAAATGGATGCATTCCTAGAGATGTATCAACTACCCAAACTGAACCAGGATGAAATAGAAAACCTGAACAGACCTATAACCACAAAGGAAATTAAAGCAGTAATCAAAAATCTCCCAATAAACAAAAACATCGCTCAGCATCAGGGAAATCCAAATCAAAACCTCAGTGAGATACCACCTCACACCAGTCCGAATGGCTAAAATTAACAAGTCAGGAAATGACAGATGTTGGTGGGGATGCAGAGAAAGGAGAACCCTTCTACACTGTTGGTGGGATTGCAAGCTGGTGCAGCCACTCTGGAAATTAGTATGGAGGTTCCTCAAAAAGTTGAAAATAGAGCTACCATATGACCCAGCAATTGCAGTACTGTGTATTTACTCCAAAGATACAAATGTAGGGATCCAAAAGGGTACGTGCACCTCGATGTTTATAGCAGCAATGTCCACAATAGCCAAACTATGGAAAGAGCCAAGATGTCCATCGACAGATGAATGGATAAAGAAGATGTGGTATATATGCCCAATGGATTATTATTCAGCCATATAAAATAATGATATCTTGCCATATGTGACAGCATGGTTGGACCTAGAGGGTATTATGCTAAGTGAAATAGCACAGAGAAATACAAACACCATATGGGAGTACAATATGCCAAGATGTTTTCATAATTATGTTTACTAGTGACTATGAGTATAAATAAAGGAGAGCTTGCTTTAATGGACATTATGATGATAGTTAGTTACAAGGGTTTGGGGTATGGGTAAATCGGAGAAGGATAGTGGGAGGTACAGGCTTCCAGTTACGGAATGAATAAGTCACAGGGATGAAAGGTACAGTGCAGGGAATATAGTCAATGGTATGGTAATAGCATTGTGTGGTGACAAATGGGAGCTACACTTGCAGTGAGTGCCACATAACGTAGAGCTAAATTACTCTGTGCTACACCTGAAACTAATACAATGTTGTGTGTCAACCATACTTCAAAAAAAAAAAAAAAAGTCTTACCAAAAAAGTGTTCTCAGAATAGAGAATAAGTTATGTACCATGCTGTGACTTACCTACTATCCTTTGAGGACTTTTTGCCACTGCCTGGATCTACCAGAAGTTCAAAAATTGGAAGTTGAAAAATTGGAAGCATTAGAAGTAGTTATCAGGAGAGTGAAGAAACAAAGTACAGCTCATCAAATAATCCTGTTTTACTTTTTCTTCTGAATCCAAATATAACTTCTTTCTTACAGATGTTTGCCCATCCTTTATTTAATGCAGTTGTGAATTACACACACAGATGCATATATACATCTGTAATAGATACTTAGCTCACGTAACAGCTGTTTACTTAATGACTCTTTGCCTGAACAGTTCTTGAAAAGTTATCTGCTTTTGATTGATATTTTATTTTCAGCTTATCACATTTTCATCACAATATACATTAAATAAGTCTATTTTAAGAAATTATATGTCAACATTATGATTGTAAGCAAATACACTCACCAATTTACTCAACACTGTAGTTTCTAATCAGAAAATATCATATGAAACAAATCTTCATTTTACACTATTTGTATGAACCAAAGCATTTTCTCTTTGTGTAGTGTATGCTGGAAAGACTTCTCAGTCTGATGGGCACAGGCACTTTTTTCTTAAGCGCTCTCATATTTAGTCTTAATTTGACCCTTTGGAATTTTTCTGTGCTATATCTTTATTTTTAAGTGCAGTTTGAATACAAGATAATTATAAACTTAGAAAGCATTGAAAATTGGTGAAGAAAAAGAGAAGGTAAAAAGAATAAATATAATAAAGCTTCATTCTATTTTATGTAAAAACTTTCATATTGTTATCTGAAATGCTATATTACTACTTTCATATTATGAGGTATGAAATACTTTCAAATTGTTATCAGTGCGATCCCTATCAAAATACTTTTTGATACCTCTGCAAATATCCAATGGAAAAATTGGACTTTACTTTCAAACTGTTATCACATAACTTGTTTTCATTATTCAAAGGACATGTTTTTTCTCTGTGAAGATTGAGTATTTTGGATTGAAATGCAACACATCATAATTTTTCCCCATTAAAATTAATTGAAAAAATTGTTTCCATTTAATGACTTTTAATTAAGTGGCATTATTTTCAGGAATAAATCAGTATTGCTAATCAGGAGATAGATGTGTATGTATGAGAAGGTAAATTTATCTTCATTTGAGTATACGTACTACTTGATCTTTTATTGTTTTAGTTTACTATGAACCAAGATTCCTATGCTGGCCTTCTGTTTTGTTCTGTTTGTCAACATGCCCTTTGCATCTGTGCTAAATTTCTGACCACTTTCATTCCTAGACCAGAGTGAGTATTGCTTTTCATCAAAGACAACAAACAGAGCAAAATAAAAGAGCAGATGTCGGGTAATTTGTGGACTAAGTCTTACTTTCAGGACATGTTTTTGAGCCCCAAAGCACGTAATACTGCAAATATTATTTCACAAAGGAGCTTATCAAGTCAGTTTGTTCATTTAACTGGAACATCTCCAATAGCTTTACATCATGGTTTTGGAATAGCCAGTGAGAAAGATAAATCAAAAGTTATTTATATATCTGTGTAAGACAAAAGCTTTCTGCAGCTTTGAAATACTAAAGGAAACCAGGAAGAATAAAGTGTAGAATATCTCCCTGTTTTTAGTGACATCATAATTTTAGTTCTGCTGGACTGGAGGCTAATGGTTTTTCCTTGTGATCACGACTAGGCTTATTTTTCTTGAAATGACTTACATAAAGACCAGCTTGAATGTAGGAATGATATGAGAGATCTGGAAAAGTGATCTCTGTGATCACTTTTAATTATTTTAATCCATGTAGGAAAAAAATGTATCTATGATGTAGCCAACTTATTACACAGAAGGTTTTGATCTAAACTTCAGTACTGGGTGGGAGTTGGCATGTCCAGTGGCACATACGGTCTGGTATAAAATAGTCCAGTTGTTTTACAAGCTCACAGGGTGCTGTAATACAGGGCAGAGTTTAACCCAATCCTTCGTCCTACCTTGTCTCATTTTTGTCTGAGTAAAGTACCTTTACTTGGTCCTGCTAATGATCAGATTATGCGCTTTTCAAATCTGTTTTTATTTTGCCACTTATCCGTGATTTCTTGCCATTCTTCTTAGATTAATTATGTAGAATTCTGTTGTTCAGGATGTCAGGTTTTGTTTAAGGCTATACCCAAACAATACTCATTTTCTTTTTCAGTCATAAGTTACTTTCCAAAAGCAAGGATTGTATACACTTTGCACCATTTAGATTGCCGAATAATGTATTTCTCAGCTCGGATTGCTAACTGTTCACCTTACTTAAACAATTAATTACTTGTCATTTTGGTGTCTTGGTTTATAGTTGCCAGGACGTCTTGGGATCATGAGAACTTTCAAATGCTTGCTTTGGGGTGACTGCTTATCACACATATATAATATTATGTCAAAACTATGAAATACTGTAGAATAATATCAGAAGATATAAAATCTGTCATCTTATTTTTTTTTTTCTTTTACAATTCTGTTTTCAGTTGGAGCAAATGCGTTAAGGCAAAGAGGCCTAATGAAGAGGTAATTCACTATTCGCACTCATTTGTCAGTCCCTCTACCTGGAAAAAAAAAATCAATTAAGATTACCTTTCATTATTGTATTACTTGGTCTTCAGATTGTAGATTAAAATTATTTTTCCTTAACAGATTAATTATTATTTAAATGATATCTCTAGACATTTAAACATGTATTCTTTTAGATTTTTTTTTCTCAGTGTTCGTTCTCAGCAAAACAAAACAAAATAACCATATTTTTATGTCTATGGATATAATCTCCAGTTGTTTAGTACATAAAATTAATGGAAGAAAATCTCACATTGTATCCAAATGTCAGACCAATATCTAAAAATTTTATTGTATCATTTCTAAATTGACTTCACCATGTTTAGCATTAATGTGTGATCTCCTGATTAAAATAAGTACTATTTATTGGATACGGTTTTCTTTGTACTTAAAAGTATCATTTGTGGAAAACTTGTGTGCCTCCTCTATATTTTCCATCTCTTCATTTCATACCCTGGGCCATGCTTTATAATCATGTCTCTAGGGACTTGGGGTGAATAGAATTGCAGAGGTTATCTGGAGTCAATGGATTTCCCAGTCTTTGGTTAAAACTCCAACACTTGATATGTTTGTAGCCAAGTGTTATGCAGGTGTAAGAGAGAAGGGAAGTGCTTTAAAGAAGTTCCTTGGCAGGAAGAGGAGATCTCCCTAAGCTGGGGAGAAAAGTGTCCTGGGGAAACATCAGGGAATGCAAAAGAGAATGGTTGTATGGAGTTCCTGGTGAGGCTGGCTCCCAATCACAAGGCCCACAGACTCAAGTTGTAGAAAGTGGTGATATCATCAGGGCAATAGCTGTGGAGGTCTGGCCTTAGGCTGGAGTGGGAGGTTCTCAGCTTCCACACGTATATAGCATGAAAGCCAGAGAGCCTATCCCAAAGTGTCCACATAGTCTAGTACGAGGGTGTCCTAAACAACCAGGACAGCTGATGACATAAGTGGAGAGCCCTAATCTCTTGTTTTTAGGCCATAGAACAAAGTGATGTATTCTGTCAGAACATACCCTAAACTTACATCCATTGGTGGATGTACACTGTACATTTTAGATTTTGATATTTCTTTGAATATTGACTTTTGCTTTTTCATCATTTCTTCTCTTTTATTTTATTTTATTATGTTATGTTAATCACCATACATTACATGATTAGTTTTTGATGTAGTGTTCCATGATTCATTGTTTGCGTATAACACCCAGTCCTCCATTCAGTATGTGCCCTCTTTAATACCCATCACTGGGCTAACCCATCCCCCCACCCCCTCCCCTCTAGAACCCTCAGTTTGTTTCTCAGAGTACATAGTCTCTCATGGTTCATCTCCTCCTCTGATTTCCCCCACTTCATTTTTCCCTTCCTACTATCTTCTTTTTTTTAACATATAATGTATGATTTGTTTCAGAGGTACAGGTCTGTGATTCAGTAGTCTTACACAATTCACAGCACTCACCATAGCACATACCCTCTCCAATGTCTATCACCCAGCCACCACATCTCTCCCACACCCCAGCACTCCAGCAACCCTCAGTTTGTTTCCTGAGATTAAGAATTCCTCATATCAGTGAGATCATATAATACATGTCTTTCTCTGATTGACTTATTTCACTCAGCATAATACACTTCAGTTCCATCCATGTCATCGCAAATGGCAAGATTTCATTCCTTTTGATGGCTGCATAATATTCCATCATACACACAAACACACACACACACGCACACACACCACATCTTCTTTATACATTCATCTGTTGATGGACATCTTGGCTCTTTCCATAGTTTGGCTATTGTGTACATTGCTGCTATAAACATCGGGGTGCACGTACCCCTTCGGATCACTACATTTGTATCTTTGGGGTAAATACACAGTACTGCAATTGCTGTATATGGTAGCTCTATTTTCAACTTTTTGAGGAACCTCCATACTGTTTTCCAAAGTGGCTGCACCAGCTTGCAGTCCCACCAACAGTGTAGAAGGGTTCTCCTTTTTCCGCATCCCTACCAACATCTGTCATTTCCTGACTTGTTAATTTTAGCCATTCTGACTGGTGTGAGGTGGTATCTCATTGAGGTTTTGATTTGGATTTCCCTGATGCTGAGTGATGTTGAGCACTTTTTCATGTGTCTGTTGGCCATTTGGATGTCTTCTTTGGAAAAATGTCTGTTCATGTCTTCTGCCCATTTCTTGATTGGATCATTTGTTCTTTGGGTGTTGAGTTTGAGAAGTTCTTTATAGATTTTGGAGACTAGCCCTTTATCTGATATGTCATTTGCAAATATCTTCTCCCATTCTGTTGGTTGTCTTTTGGTTTTGTTGACTGTTTCCTTTGCTGTGCAAAAGCCTTTTATCTTGCTGAAGTCCCAATAGTTCATTTTTGCCCTTGCTTCCCTTGCCTTTGGCAATGTTTCTAGGAAGAAGTTGTTGTGGCTGAGGTCGAAGAGGTTGCTGCCTGTGTTCTCCTTTAGGATTTTGATGGACTCCTGTCTCACATTGAGGTCTTTCAGCCATTTTGAGTCTATTTTTGTGTGTTGTAAGGAAATGGTCCAGTTTCATTCTTCTGCATGTGGCTGTCCAATTTTTCCAACACCATTTGTTGAAGAGACTGTCTTTTTTTCCATTGGACATTCCTTCCTGCTTTGTCGAAGATTAGTTGCCCATAGAGTTGAGGGTCCATTTCTGGGCTCTCTATTCTGTTCCATTGATCTATGTTCTGTTTTTGTGCCAGTACCATACTGTCTTGATGATGACAGCTTTGTAATAGAGCTTGAAGTCCAGAATTGTGATGCCACCAGCCTTGTTTTTCTTTTTCAACATTCCTCTGGCTATTCGGGGTATTTTCTGGTTCCATACAAATTTTAGGATTATTTGTTCCATTTCTTTGAAAAAAGTGGATGGTATTTTGATAGGGATCGCACTGAATGTGTGGATTGCTCTAGGTAGCATTGACATCTTCACAATATTTGTTCTTCCAATCCATGAGCATGGAACGTTTTTCCATTTTTTTTGTTTCTTCCTCAGTTTCTTTCATGAGTTTTTTATAGTTTTCTGAATACAGATTCTTTGCCTCTTTGGTTAGATTTATTTCCTTTTTTTTTTTTTAAAGATTATTTATTTATTTATTTGAGAGAGAGAATGAGAGAGAGAGAGAGAGAGCACATGAGAGGGGGGAGGGCCAGAGGGAGACGCAGACTCCCCACTGAGCAGGGAGCCTGATGCGGGACTCGATCCTGGGACTCCAGGATCATGACCTGAGCCGAAGGCAGTCGCTTAACCAACTGAGCCACCCAGGCGCCCGATTTATTTCCTTTTTTAAAAATTAATCAGCTTATGGGTCTACCAAATTTTGCAAATTTGGCTCCTCTTCCCTTATCCATCAGCTGATGTGAGAGGAACAATCCCCCTTCAGGGCATAACTTTAACTATCAGGGTACATTGACATGTTCTTTATTTGTCATGTTGGGGGTGCCTGGGTGGCTCAGTTGGTTAAGCAGCCGGCTCTTGATTTTGACTCAGGTCATGATCTCAGTGTCCTAGGATTGAGCCCCACGTCAGGCTCTGCACTCTGCTGGGGAGAAGTCTGCTTGTGGATTCTCTCTTACCTCTTCCTCTGCCCCTCCCCTGCACTCTCTCTCTAAAATAAATAAATGTTTATCTGTCATGTTGGGTTTCCTTTATTATAGAGGTGTGTTCATGAGTCTATATTGCTATTTGATCTCAACTATACCTTATATTTGATTTAATAAAGTTTTTCAAGAACTTTGAATTTGCTATCTGTGGAAAGGAAAATAATTATTCCCTAGAGTAAGTCTCACAGGTCTCAAACAGCGGTTAATAAGTAGTTTCTTTTGATAATGTTTGTTTACCTGAGGAAGCTTGTAAAGAGAAATATGTTTTATATTTGTAGATCTTTGTTCAAAGTATATATTTCAGCCATTTGCCTTAAATTGTTGACTGATAATTTAGTTAGATCACATAATAATTCTTCCATGAAATATGACTTCGGAATTTCTGTGATGCTTTTAGCATAAATCTAATATGTTTCAAAGTTATTCTTTAGAAACTTGGCTTATTCATACATTATCTTTTTTAAACATGGCTGTTTTTTGAGACATTTCAATTATACTGTTTTGGCACCAAATGCTGAATATTTATAGATGTGAAATGTATAAGAAATCAATGTCTTTGAAGTTGAAAATAGAACACATTGTACACAAAATAAGAAATAAAGAAAGATGATAAAATTATATGGCCAAGGAAGAGATAACTCGTGGCTGTGGATTCCATGAGCACATCACCAGAGAGGAATTTTCATGGTACAATGCAGAAGGTGCCAACAGAAAGTGTCTCTCTTTTCAATTAGCAGATGTTTTAAATTAAGCTTTGAGTTTGATATGTAGGTACTTTCATTTAACTAAAAATTTGATAGTATACTCATTGTAGTGTGGATAGTAAGAAAATGTTTAATACGTAATTATAGAATTTCTTCCTTTTTATTATTCATTGAAAATAATTTTCAAAATTCATATGGACGGTAAATTTTAGTAAGTTTAAACTCTTCATCTTGGTATTTAATGCCGTCCACAAAAAAGTCTCAAATGATCTTTCTGTTCTTTCCTACAATTAATTAGCCCATCTTACAGATTTCACTACTTTCTGTTCCTGACATGGCTCTCCTCCTGTTTAACTTGGTTCCTTAGTTTTGCAGTCTTGGTTACCCGGAAGTCCTTTTCTTTCTCTTTTTATCTAAATTCTGCCGTGTATCAACCTTATTTAATAGGCTATAGATAGCTTGAAGCCCAATGTAGATATAATGTTAACTTTGTATTCTCTTACTGCGCCTACCCTGCTTGACCTAGCAGTTTAGTTATTGATGAGCTGGAGACTTCAGGATGAGGACAATGTCTTACTCAGCTGTGACTACCACACCACTCACATCATGTTCTGCACATTTATGCATTGAATTAGATGTTTGTAAAATATGCAGTATGACTAATGGTGGCCTGTAATTGAGATGCAGACTAAAAAGAATGTTTAAATAAAATGTCTATTCATGAGGAAATTGTGTCTGAGAAAAAAATAAAACTGCCACCTAGTAATTGTCTAGTCATCATTCTAAATTTACAAGACATGAAAATTAGGGACTGTTCTGTGTACTTCCAAGGGTTACTTTTCAAATTAATCTCCTAGAATAACAAAATATGAGTTTTAAGGGATGCCTGCGTAGCTCAGTCGGTTTAAGGCTCTGTCTTCTGCACAGGTCATGATCCCCAGGTCCTGGGATCCAGGTCCCTGCTCAGTGGGGAGTCTGTTTCTCCCTCTCCTTTTGCTCTTCCCCCCTGCTCACTCCCTCTCTCTCCCTCGCTCAAAAAATGAATGAGATCTTTTAAAAATGCGTTTTAAGAAAAATGTGTATCTTAAAATTTTATTTTCTTCCAGCTTTGTTGAGGTATGATTGATAAACAGAAATTGTATATATTTAAGATGTATAATGTGATATTTAGTTATACATATATATCGTGAAATGATCAGGTTGATTAACCTATCTGTCGCCTCACACAGTTACCAGTTTTTGTATGTGTTGAGAACATTTGTCATCTACTCTCAGCAGATTTCAAGTATATAGTACATTATTATTAGCTAGAATCACCATGCTGTATTTTGGGTCTCCAGAATTTATTCATCTTATAACTGAAAGTTTACATCTTTTGACTAATATCTCCCCTTTTCCTCCATTTGCCAGCCCCTAGGCACCACCGTCCTACTCTGTTACCATCAGTTTGACTTTTTTAGATTCCACACAGAAGAGATACATGCAGCATTTGTCTTTCTGTGTCTGACTTATTTCATGTAGCATAATGTCCTCCAGATTCATACTAGTTGTTGCAAATGACAGAATTTCCTTTTTTTTTTTTAAAGGCTGAATAATATTCTGTTCTCTCTTTCTCTCTCCCCTTTTCTTTATCTGTTCACCTGTTGATAAGCACTTAGATTGTTTCCATATCTTGGCTACTAGGAATAATGCTGCAAATGAACATGGGAGTACAGATATCTCTTTGAGATAGTGATTTTATTTCCTTTGGACATATACCCAGAAGTGAGATTGGTGGATGATATAGTAGTTCTACTTTTAACTTTTTGAGGAAGCTCCATACTGTTTCCCATACAATTGGCTGTACCAATTTACATTCCCACCAACTTTATATTAAAATTCCCTTTTCTCTACATCCTTGCCAACATTTGTTATTTCTTCACTTTTTAGTAATGGCCATCCTAACAAATGTAAGAGGACATCTCATTGTGCTTTTGATTTGCGTTTCCATGATCAATAGTGATGTTGAGCTTCATTTTATATACCTATTGGACATTTGTATGTCTTCTTTGGAAATATGTCTATTTAGGTATTTTACTCATTCTTTAATCAGGTTATTTTTATTTTTGCTCTTGAGTTGCATAAGTTCCTTATGTATTTTGGATATTAACCCTTTATCAGATAGATCATTTACAAATATTTTCTCCCATTCTGTAGTTTGTTCATTTTGTTACTGTTGTGCAGAAACTTCTCAGTTTGTTATAGTCCCACTTGTTTATATTTGCTTGTGTTGCCTATGTTTTTGGTGTCAAATCCAAAAAAATTGCTGCCAAGACCAATGTCAAGGAGCTTTCCTCCTGTGTTTTCTGTTAGGAATTTTCAGGTTTCAGATTTTATACTCAAGTCTTTAATTCCATTTGAGTGGTAAGGTAAGGGTCCAGTTTTATTATTTTGTATGTGAAAATCCAGTTTTCCCAACACAGTTTGTTGAAGAGACTATCCTTTCCTATTGTGTATTCTTGGCTCCCTTCTTGAAAATTAGCTGGGTGTATATGTCTACGCATGGGTTTACTTCTGGGCTCTCTATTCTGTTCTGTTGCATTTAAAGAGCTTTGGTTTCTGTACCACTTTGTGAAGACATACTACCTATGACAATATACAAATCATACAAAGAAGGAGATTCATGTAATATTTCCTGACATTTAGAGAGTCCTACTTATGTGTCATGTGCTTAATAGAGATTGTCTCATTTGGTCATCACAGAAACATTAATTGATACTGTCAGCCTCTGTTTCATAGACAAGAAAACTGAGACTTAGACACATTATTTGCTCAAGGTCACACAAATATAAGTGAGGCTTGGGGCGCCTGGGTGGCTCAGTTGGTTAAGCGACTGCCTTCGGCTCAGGTCATGATCCTGGAGTCCCAGGATCGAGTCCCACATCGGGCTCCCTGCTCAGCAGGGGGTCTGCTTCTCCCTCTGCCCTCTTCCCTCTCGTGCTCTCTGTCTCTCATTCTCTCTGTCTCAAATAAATAAATAAAATCTTAAAAAAAAAAACAAATATAAGTGAGGCTTATTGCAGCAAGCCTCGGTTTTTAAGTCCTAGATTTATTGCCTCCTTCTTGAGGCTGACTATAATTTCTTACACTCCAATGAGAAGAAATTAGTTGACCATTTCTATTTTTGAATGTTGTAATGAGTAGATCGCAATATTTTAACCCCATCAAAATAATGACTTCTTTGACTTTAAGTGCTAACAGTTTTCAGTAATAAGTAATTCCTTTACTTTTTATGTACACACCTTAGCAATAAAACTATCCATCTATTTACTAGTGTGAAAAATTCAAGTAAAATCTATGTCTGTGATGTTGAATGATTTAAAAAGTATCCACTTTTGCCAAAGGTTATGAAGAGAGAAAGCACACACTTAAAATGCTTCAACACATTTCAGTAAAGGTAAGATTCTGTTCTAGGAAGATTTTAAAAAAATCTTCAAGACAGAGTGTATTTGTCATGGATGATCCCTCCTTTTGAGATTTGGTAGAGAGTTCTTTGATGTTTCATTAGCTACACATACAAATGGGTTGTGTACATAAGTTGGGGGAAATCTTTAGATTTTATTTTAATATTTTATAAATTATTATTCTGAGACTTAGAGAAGTTAAATGGTTTGCTCAATCTCCTGACTTACAATCTAGTTTATTTTCCACTAGTTATATCCATAAAACATTTAGTTTCTATTTTATAAAAAGGGTACAGTAAAAAAGGGTTTTCCCTTTACACTAAGCAATAGTTAATGTTGAATAATTCTATTTTGGTTAACTGGATTTTGCAATTGGTTTCATATAGCAGTTGGCTTTTTAAACACAGACACATCTGTTTTGAAGATATTAGTTCTCTTTCCTGCAACAAAGAATATGCAAGTAATCAAGATCCCCTTTTCTTTTTCACTGGAGTTGAAAAACACACTGTTCAATTGATTTGGCTGTCAGGGACCTCTTTGAACATAGATGGAATTGAATGAAGGTTTTATTATGAGTCTCTGCAACTAAGACCAAAATATCATATTTGACACATACGCAATAGCAGATTGCAAATAAATCACCTACAGTAAGCTTGGTGTGTGCCTTAGTCTTAAGGAAAGTTGATCAAGACTCAAACACTAACAAGATTATAAGGGAAAAATTACTAAAACTGAAATCAGAAGAACTTCTAACTGCTAGGAATAATGTTTTTTGTCACAGAGAAATTTGAACTTAATAGACCTCTTATATGATATCCAATTGAGTAAAAAGAGAAATAACTTACACAGGTTGAAAAATTATCAGAGCTCATAGGCCCTGAAGGGCTGGTGTCCTTTCAGTTGGTGCTTTGTCCATTACAATAAGATCAACCTATTATCTCATATGCCTGATAAAATTAAATGAAATGTGGTAAAGCATTTTAAATGTAAAGGGTATTTGTGTTTCTAGATCTGTTTTCAGCTACTCAAGCATGAGGTACTCCTAAGCCTGAGCCACTCTGCTGGAAATTGATAGTAGGTTCTGTTACCTGCAAAATCTCTTTTTTAGTTTAAGCCTTTAAAATATACTTCTTTGATAATTATAATGCAGGAAAGTTAATTACCTCAAAGATTACTTTATCGTTTTCCAATCAAAAGAGTAAGTAGCTGATAATGGCTATATCCTGAGAGTCATTCTCCTTATCTTTCTTCTAGGTAAAATTGGTTCTGTTGTTGCTGCTGTTGTTTTAAATTATTATTTTTACTTTTTTTTAATATTTCAAAGAACCTTATAATATTTTATTTGACAGTCTAAACATCAGCTATATAATCAGTTCAACACTTTGAATATAGGCTGCTCCAAATAACTGAAATTTTGTCATTTTCATTTTCCCAAAACATTTCATAAGATTAAATGCATCATAGATGTTTTGCTGGATTAAATGCATCATAGATATTTCACAATTTCTTACATCTTTCTTCACTTTGTAAAGTTCTATCAAAACTCTAGTTGATATTTTTTCTTTTTTTTTTTTTAAAGATTTTATTTATTTATTTGGGACAGAGAGAATGAGAGAGAGAGAGAGAGCACATGAGAGGGGGGAGGGTCAGAGGGAGAAGCAGGCTCCCTGCCGAGCAGGGAGCCCGATGCGGGACTCGATCCAGGGACTCGATCCAGGGACTCCAGGATCATGACCTGAGCCGAAGGCAGTCGCTTAACCAACTGAGCCACCCAGGCGCCCCGATATTTTTTTCTTATGGAGAACTTAGAAATGCTATATGGGCAGCCTGTAAACCTATGTACTTAAATATTTAAAGCTACGTAGTTCAAATTAAATAACTATTGAAAATATATTCTTTATAAAACAGTTTTCCAGTGGCTTTTAGAAAGGAGCCGATAAGAAAGTTGAAAATACAGGGTGCCTGATGAAAGGAGATATTCCATGAAAATGGAAGTCAGAAAGAAAACTTGGGTAGCAATACTTATATCAGACAAAATAGACGTTAGAACAAAGATATAAAAAGAGACAAAAGAAGACATTACATAATGATAAAGGGTTTACTCCAACAAGAGGACACAACAATTGGGAACACTTAAATATATAAAACAAATATTAACAGACATAAAGTGACAAATAGCTAATAATACAATAATAGGAGAGGACTTTAACACCCAACTTAAATTACAGATAGATTCCAGACAGAAAAACAATAATGAAACAGTGGCTTTGAAAGACACATTAGACCAGATGGACTTAGTCGTATACAGAACATTCCATCCCCAAAAGCAGAATACACATGGAACATTTTCGAAGATCACATGGTTGGCCACAAAACAATTCTCAATTAAGTTTAAAAAGTTACAAGAAGAAAAGTTACAAGAAGAAAACTTGAAAAAACCACAAACACTGGGAGGCTCAACAATGTGCTACTGAACAACCAGTGGGTCACTGAAGAATTCAAAGAGATCAAAAATACATGGAGGCAAATGAAAATGAAAACACAATTGCAAAAGCAATTCTTTTTTTTTGTTGTTATGTTATGTTAATCACCATATATTACATCATTAGTTTTTGATGTAGTGTTCCATGATTCATTGTTTGCATATAACACCCAGTGCTCCATGCAGTACGTGCCCTCTTTAATACCCATCACCAGGCTAACCCATCTCCCCACCCCTCTCCCCTCTAGAACCCTCAGTTTGTTTCTCAGAGTCCATAGTCTAGCAATTCTAAGAGGGAAGTTTATAGGGATACAGGCTTACCTGAAGAAACATGAAAGATCTTAAATAAACAATCTAAACTTATACCTAAAAAAAATTAGAAAAGAACAAAGTCCAAAGTAAGTAGTAGGAAATAATAAAGATTAGAGCAGAAATAAATGAAATATATATTAAAAAAATAGAAAAAAATCAATAAAACCAGGCACTGGCTCTTTGAAAAAACAAAATTGATAAACTTTTAGCCAGATTCTTCAAAAAGAAAAAAAAAAGAGAGAGCAAGAACACAATTAATAAGATCAGAAATGAAAGATGAAAAGTTACAACTGGCCCCAGAGTAATACCAAAGATTATATGAGGCTACTATGAAAAATTATATCCTGACAAACTGGACAACCTAGAAGAAATTGATACCTTCCTACCAACATGCAATTTTCTGAAACTGAATCAGGAAGAAATAGAAAATCTGAACAGACAGATTACTAGTAATGGATTTCAATTGCTAATCAACAAACTCACAAAAACCAAAAATCCAGGACCAGATGGCTTCACAGGTGAATTCTTCCAAATATTTATTTATTTATTTATTTATTTATTTATTTATTTATTTATAGACTTTATTTATTTGTCAGAGAGAGAAAGAGAGGGAGAGCACAAGCAGGGAGAGCTGCAGGCAGAGGGAGAAGCAGGCTTCCCACTGAAGAAGGAGCCACATATGGGACTTGATCCCAGGACTCTGGATCATGACCTGAGCCGAAGGCAGATGCTTAACTGACTGAACCACCCAGGCATCCCTCTACCAAATATTTAAAGAAGAGTTACTACCTATCCTTCTTAACCTATCCCAGAAAAATGGAAAAGGAAGGAATACTTCCAAATTCATTCTATGAGGCCAGCATTACCCTGATACCAAAACCAGACAAAGAACCTACAAAAAAAAGAAAATTACAAAGCAAAATCCCTGATGAAGATAGATGCAAAAATCTTCAACAAAATAGTAGCATACTGAGTTCAATAATAGATTAAAAAGATCATCCACCATGACAAAGTAGGACTTTTTTTTTTCAAATTTTTATTTAAATTCTAGTTAGTTAACATACAGTGCAATATTCGTTTCAGGAGTAGAATTCAGTGGTTCATCACTTACACACAACACCCTGTGCTCATCACAACAAGTGCCCTCCTTAATACCCATCAACCATCTAGCCCATCCCCCACCTCCCTCCCTCCATCAACCCTCATTTGTTCTCTATTGTTAAGAGTTTCTTATGATTTGTTTCCCTCTCTCTTTTTTTTCCCCTCTCCCGTATGTTCATCTGTTTTGTTTCTTAAATTCCACGTATGAGGGAAATCATATGGTATTTGTCTTTTTCTGACTGACTGACTTTGCTTATTCCAGGGTTAAGGATGATTCATTATCCACAAATCAGTGGGATATACCACATAAACAAAATGAAGGATGAAATTATATGATCATCTCAATAGATGCAGAAAAAGCATTTGATAAAATTCCACACCCATTCATGATAAAAACTCTCAATAAAGTAGGTTTAGAGAGAACAAACCTCAACATAATAAAGGTCAAATATGAAAACACCACTGCTAACATTATACTCAATGGTGAAATGCTGAAAGCTTTTCCTCTAAGATCAGGAACAAGACAAGAATGTCCTCTCTTGTCACTTTTATTCAACATGGTACTGGAAGTCCTAGCACAGCAAAGTATAAAAAGAAATAAAAAGCATTTAAATTGATAAGAAGTAAAATTGTCACTATTTACAGATGACATGATACCATATATAAAAAAATAACTAAGGACTTCACCAAAAAACTATTAGAACTAATAGGTGAATTTAGTAAAATTGCAGGATATAAAATCAATATACAGAAATCTGTTGTGTTTCCATGTACTAATAATGAACTAGGAGGAAGAGAAATTAAGAAAACAGTTGTATTTACAATTGCATCAAAAAGAATAAAATATCGGGATGAGCACTGGGTGTTATATGCAACTAATGAATTGTTGAACACTACAAAAAAAACTTACGATGTACTATATGCTGGCTAACTGAACATAATAAATAAATAAATAAACAAACAGTAAAAAAAAGAATAAAATATCTAGGAATAAACTTAACCAAGGAGGTGAAAGACCTGTACTCTGTAAACTATAAGACATTGATGAAAGAAATTGAAGATAGCACAAATAAGTGCAAAGATATATCATGCTCATGGATTGGAAGAATTCATATTGTTAAAATGTCCCAAAAAGTACCCAAGCAATGTACAGATTTAATGCAATCCTCTCAAAGTATCAGTAGTATTTTTCACAGACATAGAAAAAATAATGTTGGGGCGCCTGGGTGGCTCAGTTGGTTAAGCGACTGCCTTCGGCTCAGGTCATGATCCTGGAGTCCTGGGATCGAGTCCCGCATCGGGCTCCCTGCTCGGCGGGGAGTCTGCTTCTCCCTCTGACCCTCCCCTCTCTCATGTACACTCTCTCTCTCTCATTCTCGCTCTCACAAATAAATAAATAAATCTTTAAAAAAAATAATGTTTAAAAAAAAAGAAAGAAAAAATAATGTTAAAATTTATATGGAATCACAAAAGACCCCGAATAACCAAAGTAATACTGAGAAAGAAGGACAAAACTGGAGGTATCACAATTCCAGATTTCAAACTATACTACAAAGCTGTAATAATCAAAACAGTATGATACTAATACAAAAATAGACACATAGATCAATGAAAGAGAATAGTAGACCAGAAATAAACCCACACTTACATGGCCAATGAATCCACAACAAAGCGTGAAGTAATATAAGGGGAAAAGACAGTCTTTTCAATAAATATTGCTGGGAAAACTGGACAGCTACATGTAAAAGAATGAAACTGACTCCTTTTTTACACCATATACAAAATAAATTAAAAATAGATTGCAGACCTAAATGTGAGACCTGAAACCATGAAACTCTTAAAATAAAACATAGGCAGTAATCTCTTGGACATTGGCCATAGCAATATTTTTCTGGATATGCTGTATATGTCTCCCCAGGGCAGGGAAACAAAAGCAAAAATAAATAAATGAGAATATATCAAATTAAAAAGCTTTTGCATAGCAAAGGAAACCACCAACAAAATAAAAAGGCAACCTGCTGAATGGGAAAATATATCTGCAAATGATATATCTGGTAAGGGGTTAATACCCAAATTCTATAAATAACTCATACAATTCAACACCAAAGCAAACCAATAAGTAATCTGATTAAAAACGAGCAGAGAACCTGAATAGATGTAAGACACACAGTTGGTCAACAGACATGAAAAAATGCTCAATAGCACTAATCATCAGGGAAATATAAATCAAAACCACAATGAGATACCATGCTATACCAGTCAGAATGGCTAGCATCATAAAGATAAATAATATGTTGGTATGATGTGGAGAAATTGGAACCCCCCTTGTGTACTGCTGGGGGGCAAGAAAACTGGTGCATCTACTATGGAAAACAGTATGGAGGTTCCTCAAAAAAATTAAAAAAATAAAATATCATATGACTCAATAATTCTATTTCTGAGTAGTTACCTAAAGAAAATGAGAACACTAATTTGAAAAGATATATGCACCCCTGTATTTACTGAAACACTTACAATAGCCAAGATTTGGAAGCAACCTAAGTGTCCATCAATAAATCATCATGGAATATTACTCAGCCATAAAAAAGATGAAATTTTGCCTTTTGTGGCCACATGGGTGGATGCCGAGGCTATTATGCTAAGTGAAATAAGTGGGACAGAGAAAGATAAATACCATATGATGGCATTTTTATGCGGAATCTAAAATACAAAACAAACCAACCAACACAGAATCAGATTGATGAATATAGAGGTGGTTGAACAAACTGGCGGTTGTCAGAGGGGAGGAGATGAGGGAATAGGCGAAATAGGTGGAGGGGATTAAGAGGTACAGTATTTCAGTCATAAATTAAGTCACAGGGATGAAAAGTACCACATAGATAATATAGTCAGTAATATGGTAATAACTTTGGTGACAGAGGATAACTACATTGATTATGGTAAGCATTTTGTAATGTATGTAACAGTCAAATCACTATGTTGTACACCTGAAGCTAATACATGTCAACTCTACTTCAATTTAAAACAACTAAAAAGGGGCGCCTGGGTGGCTCAGTCGTTAAGCGTCTGCCTTCGGCTCAGGTCATGATCTCAGGGTCCTGGGATCGAGCCCCGCATCGGGCTCCCTGCTCTGTGGGAAGCCTGCTTCTCCCTCTCCCACTCCCCCTGCTTGTGTTCCCTCTCTCGCTGTGTCTCTCTCTCTGTCAAATAAATAAAATAAAATCTTAAAAAAAATAAAAAATAAATAAAACAACTAAAAAATTAAACACATGTATTCCAAGGATACACGATCTAGTGGACTCCTTAGTTTAAAATGGATTGTCAAATTTTCTAGTCTGTTGAATAAAAAAAATAGTTCACCAGCTGTGGCACAAAGAATTGGAGCTATAGTAACAAAATTGTGTCCATAGGTGATTTGATTAAGGGAATGTGGACAATTGTCTATTTATACATTGTTTGCATGTTTTCCTGCTAGACTTCCTCAAGTCAGAAATCCTAACTATTCTCTTTGTCTTTATATCTTTGGGGAGGGGAAGTGCTCAGTAAGTGTTTGTCGTATAAATGACTGATGGGTTGACTGAATGAAGAAGTTGAAGCTCAAGATCAAAGGTGTCATTGGGCAGGAGTGATTCCCATACATGTACAGAAGTCTCAGTGACCAGCAAGCTTCAGATGTTGGGCAGACACAAAAAAGATGGGTCAGAGGGCAGATCTATAATAATACTTATGGGGCCAGTTGACTTCAGTTCAACTTGAGAAATTTGATTACTGGTTTGATTTGATTTTAAATTTGATTACTTCAAATTGAGAACTTTGATTACTGATCTTCAGTGCTTATATTGACAGTTTTCCAGCTGCCATCTAAAACTTACCATAAGTGAATAACCTCTCAGTTATCTAGCTCCACCTGGACTTTCTCATTTAGCTCTTTCCTCTGGCCACAACAGTTTAAATACTTAAATGCAATATATTTTATTGGAAGACAATATCTGTGATTGAATTAAATAGCTTATTCTTTACTAAAACAATATGAAATAAGATGTTTCAATCCTAGAAATGGTGAAGCATGGGATAGGAATTTAAGTTTTCCTCTTGACAATGAAACTTAGTTCATTTCCCTAATCCTCTGCTTACAAACTTTTTACTCATGTTTGGCTCAAGAAAGGATAAATTGCACTAAGTAATAGGGAGAATTTTAGAGTTGAAAGAGTACTCAAGATCAATGTAACAAAAGTAGGCAGTTAAAGATAACTCTAAGCAAATAAATCAACATCAAATTGAATAGTAATTTACTTAGGATCTCTAGGCAATGGGAAGTAGACCTTTTTCTTTATGAAATAATATAAATAAAATCATTAACTATTTTTATTATAACTTGAAGATTAAAAGGAAAAGAAACCACAAAGTCAAAGAAAAGAGGGTGAAAGGAAGTCTCCAGTATTCCTATTTTTTAGCAGAAGAACACATATAAGTGCAGTTTGGTCATGATCAACAGCGTGGCTCCTATGGAGACACACTTGGGGCTGAACTTTGGATCTGCCACTTAGTAGCTGTCCCTCAGTTTCTTCAGCTTGGAAATGAGGCCACTAATTGTGTTTACAGCATGTTGTGAGGATTAAATGTGTCATTGCTCACAACTTGCTTGGAACAGTGGCAAACACATGATACGTGTTATGGAAGTGCAAACCAGTCACTATGGATAGAGCTCTTCACAGATGACTGACTGCAGCATGGAACACAGGCCCAAGTTCTTGGTCATCTTTCTGCAGCCCAGCCACAGCATGCCTAGGAGGTATAAGTGAGCATGAAGGGATTTTAGGGTAGTGCTTTATTTATTTTTAAGATTTTATTTATTTATTTGACAGGGAGAGAGAGTGAGCGTAAGTGGGGGGAGAGGCAGAGGGAGAAACAGACTCCTTGCTGATCCAGGAGCCCTACATGGGGCTCCATCCCAGGACCCTGTGATCATGACCAGAGACAGAGGCAGACGCTTAACCCACTGAGCCACCCAGGCACCCCTACGGTAGCTTTAAAGGATTAGATTTCCTGTGCAAATGTACTGCTACCTATTCTCACCAGTTTCTTTGCTCCTCCGCTCTAATCTCCATTTCTCCATCTCCGTTATTTTGACTCTTTCTGCAGTTTCATTGCTGTTTTACTATGGCAGCACAGAGCTTAAGAAATGTTTATAAAATTCTGCTGCTAAAAACTCTCCAAATGGGATTTGAACTCATTAGAGGTAAGATGCTATAAAAACCTAATAAATAATTAAAAGATGTCAGAGAAAATAAGAAGAGAAATACATAGAAGTGGTGTGCTTCCAAGATGACAGTAAGGAGTCCTGGATGTAATCCATTTCAGAGAGACAGGATTTGCCTAACTCTCATAAAAAATGCAATGCAATTCTAGACTAAGTGTGATTTCAAAGGCTGGCACTTTTAAGATATGACTTGTGAAAAGTTGGAGAGGGGAGGCTTTCTTCTTGCATTAATGTCTGTGTATCAAAACACTTTAGAAACACAGAACTGAGTCATAAAAGAGTATCTATGTGCCTCGAAGCTGAAGGATATATGGCTGTGGTTGAAAGCAATTTACATAGAGTTTATGAAAAAGAAAAGGATCCATTTAGTAAGACTTGAATGCCATTTCCTCCAATGACCCCATTTAAGATGTTACTTCTGCTGAGGTCTGGGACAGGTACTAACTAAAAGATTCTGGCCAGTTAGAAAAATTCTTGATAATTTCTTCATTTGTCTTTAGTCTGTTGAATAATGTAAAGCTCTGAGCACGTCTGGAATTATTTGTCCACTTTCTTACCAGGTGTAAGGAAACTTTTGGTCTTGGGAGTTGATAAGTGAGACATTCAAAATGTCTCATTCTACTCGAGTTTTGTTCAGAGTATAAGATTAAAACACTGTAAGATAAACTGATTCTGCTGTAGTGATTCTCTTCGATCATGAAGTCAAAGCTGTTTGCCTCTTTTCTCTCTTCACAATTTCTTAATTGCCAACTATTTGGCATGCCACATTTATATTTTGTCAACTAAATAAAATGCAAGAATCTTACTTGACATTGTTGGTTTCCACTTTTTACTTTTCTGCCCATCTTGTCTTTCCTAAGACTTCACTCTTTGCTTTCATTCATTTAATTAATTCCTTCATTCTTATATATTTCATGAATTCAGCAAAAAGCTGTTGAGCACTAACTTGGTGCCAGGCACTGCTCGCTTCTGAGAATACTGCAATAAGCAAAACAGATAAAATCCTGACCCTCACGAAGCATGCGTTCTGATGGTGGAAGACAGATAATGGATAGAATAAATAAATAAAATGCATAGTATATTGAAAGGTGTTAAATACTGTGGGGAAAGAATGAAATAGGGAAGAAGGATAGGGAGTGTTTCAGGGAGTGAGGAAATTGCAGTTTTAAATATGGTTGCCTGGGAAAGACCTTCCAAGAAAAGTGACATTAAGGGGGGCCAAGGTTGGTAGGGGGTGAATGGTTAAGGCTGGGAAGGCTGACATGTTTGAGGGATAGCAGAGAGGTCAGACCTGTGGAGCCCTGTGAAGAGAGTGGAGAGTAGTAAAGGTGAGGTCAGAGAGGGAACGGGAGACCAGATCCTATAAAGATTGAGAGGTTATTGCAAGGTGTTTGGATCTTACACAGGCAGGGAGGCTGTTGAAGCAGCCTGATTGCATCATGATTTGACTTAAGTCTGTTATGTTGAGAATGGACAGAATGGGAGCAAGACCAGTGATGGGCAGACCGTGAGGAGGCCATCGGAGTGGTCCACATAAGACATAATGGAGGCTTTAGACTGGAGATGGTGGGAAATGGCTCAGATGAGGAAATAATTTGAAGGTGCAGTACACAGGATTGGCCAACAAAGAAATAAAAAGCAGAGTAAAGGGTCACATTATGCTTTTGGCCTAAGGTAGTGGAAGGATCCCATTGCCCTTAACTGAGAAGAGGCTAGTGCCAATAACAACTGGATTAGAGGGGAAGATCAGAAAGTTAGTTTTGACATGTGAAGTTTGAGATGCCTGTTGGACAAGGAAGTGGAGATGTGAGCTTGAATACATAGCTTTCCTATGGAAATGTGTTTTTTTACAAAACTTAGACAAGTTTGGTGATGAATGTGTGTAACAACAACAAAAAAATTTGCATAACTTACATGCATGCTTTTCCCCCTTTCAAAGTTGACCCTCTTAGAAAATAGGGTTCTGTTGCTGGTCAGTCTGGACTAAAGAGCAGACACCAATTCCAAACTCTCATCACCCACCCATGTTCATAACAGCATTCACGATAGCCAAAATGTGGAAGCAACCCACTGTCCAAAAGATGAAAGGATAAACAAAATGTGGTGTAATGCAAACTATAGAATATTATTCAATTTTTAGAAAGAAGGAAATTCTGACCTACCCTCTAACATGAAGGAACCTTGAGAATAGTATGCTAAGTGAAACAAACCAGTCATGAAGAGGCAAATGCTGTTTTATTCCATATATATGAGGTATCTAGAATAGTCGGATTCCTACAAATGGAGTGTTTAATGGGTATAGAGCTTGACTTTTGCAAAATGAAAAGAGTTGTGGAGATTGGTTGCACAACAATGTGAATGTACTTAGGACTACTGAACTGTATGCTTTAAAAGGGTTAAGATGATAAATTTTATATTATGTTAAAGATTTTAAAGAAACATCACATATCTTTGATGCTGCTATCCTCTCTCACTGGTCCAGGCTGGGCACCTTCTCTCTTCCTTCATTCTCCTGAGTCCCCACTGACATAAGACTGTCGCAGACTTCCCAGTTTATAGACTGCTGGTTTTGTGGGTAGAGAAAGGCAGACATCAAAGGGCAGGAGCCAACCTCAAGTTCAATGTCAGATATTACTTGTCCCCCCAAATTATCTGCTATTACCTAACACAGACTGATATAACCATCCTTGGGCTCAGACTTCATATCATATTTCTAGAGTCTTTCTCTTTCCCTTGATCTTTGTTCATCACCCTTGGTCACCTTTCATCTCCAAAGCAAACTTTCCCTTGGGATATTCTAAACTCCCCTACCTTACTTTGTAGACCATGTCCTGAAGGCCTCACCATTTATATTCAGAGAGTCCTTCAAGGTATTTTCCACATGAATTATGAATTCCAAATGAATTATAAGTTCCAAATGAATTTCTAAATGAGAAGAATTATTACCCTTCCTCAGTATTCTGAATATGCTTCAGTAGGCTTTAGCATAAAGTAGTAATATTTTTTCTTCATACTACTCATGGAAAATATTAAATCACACTATGCTCCTTGTAGATAAAATATTGAGAAAGTCTTTTTAACCCAAATATATATCAAATGCTACAGCTATAATTTTGTATTTATTGCTGTATGTATATAAGAAAATACATGGATATATCAGCTATGTGGAGAACAACCTTGTTGGACCTCAGATTCCACAAACAGCTAACAAAAAGGGAAAGATCTGTGGCAGAGGATTTGGCCTTGAGGACCTGGGAGAAGGGATGACTGGGATGAGCAGGAGGACAAACCTAGCCTGTGGTGATATGGAGAAGGAAGGGATGCCCTGGTGAGTGAGGACTATAAATTGTCATGATTTATTTATAGTGTTTTTTTTTTTTTTTTTTGCAGAAAAGTAGGGAAGTTGTGATAAGAGATAGGGAAGAGAAGAAATAAGAAGGATAGGGGAAAAAGAAAATGGCAGGGATCAGAGATGATATTTGTGAAGAGGGACGCATGCAGTAGCTGCAAAGGCAAAGAAAGGAAAAGAAAATCAGCCGCAGAGAAGCAAAAGTGGGATAGCTCTGTGAGTTGCTGGGCAGGAGCATCCAAAGGGCCCTCAGGAGGAGGAGCAACAAGGTTGGATGGTCTCAGTGTTCTTTAAAGGTTTCATTTGGTGTGTGTGTGTGTGTGTTGTTGTTGTTATTGTTGTTGTTTTGGAGAAGGAGACAAGAAACGGTCATGTGTGTCAGGACTGTAAGCCTAGGAGACCCAGGACACCAGGCTGAGGTGGCAGCCTCTTGGGCCAGTGGATTATAATCCAAGAAGGCATAAGGCATGAATTCCACAAACATAGAAGGCACGCATTTGTATCAACTCCAAAGGTCTTTTTGTTTGCTTTTAATTTTCATTTATTTGTGAAAAGCAAATAAGAAAAAAAGTGCTACTTTATAAGAAAAAAAATACATGGTGAGCAGAAAAAAAAATTCATCGATAAGTATAAAATGCAATTGTCTAGCTTTGTGGTATGAGGATTTAGCTGACAGAGCTGTTTATTTTTTTTGCTTCTGTATTATCTCAAAGGATAAATCAGTAGCAGGTATATGCTCATTTAAATTTTAGGTCCTCTGCTCATGTTCTTTATGATTCTCAGAGAAAGGAAAATGTTTGAGAGCTGCTTTCTTTAAATTAGTACTTACTGCAAAGTCAGAGAGTTTTGAGAAAATGCCTTTAGCTAAGATATGGACATTTAAAAAAAATACGGTTTTGTCGTTTTGGCTGTGAAGGTGATAAAAAGTTATTGAAAAATAGCAAACTGTGACAATCAAGAATTGTATAGCTTTTTAGATATGTTCTTTCTGAGTACATTCTGTATTGAGAATAATTTCACTATGCAGATACAATGGGTCTTTTCCTTGTCATGCTTGCTGAATTTTCTTATGACAGATGACAGGCAATCAAATCTCTCAAGGTCAGGGTGATCATTTTCCTAAGTGTGAACATAAAGCCTCCAGCCAGAAATAAGGGCTCAGTCTTCCAGGGCAGCTACAATCTGCATGTTTGGGCATTAGCTATTTTAGAAGGATTAATTTATTTTTCCTCAAAGAATAAAACATCTAGAAGAAAATAATAGTTACCTATAAACATGCTGTCTGAAAATAGTCACTAGTAGTATTTTGGCATTTATCTTCATAGTCTTTTCTTTATGCTTAAAAATATTCACATTTTCCCCCAAACCAAGTTTATAGTGCATATTCATTTCTTTTCTTTTCTTTTTTTAGAATTTATTTATTTATTTGAGAGCGAGAGAGGGAGAGAACACACACTCGAGCAGGTGGGAGGGACAGAAGGAGAAGGAGAGAATCTCAGGCTAACTCTGCACTGAGCGTGGAGCCCCATGCAGGGCTTGATCTCACAACCCTGAGATCATGACCTGAGCCAAAACCAAGATTTGGAGGCTTAATCCATGGAGCCCTAGTGTGTATTCACTCCTGTATCCTGATCAATTATGTCTTTTATCATAAATACATTCAAAAGGCATATGTATTCCTGGGTATCACTTTTATGTCTATGGAACGTTCTATTATTATGAATGGCTCATAACATTTTAAACTGATCTTATGGTTCAATTATGAGAATGTTTCCCATTGGTTGGTTTTATATATATAGTTGTGTTGAACATATTTGGGAATATATCTTTTATGCTACCTTAGGAGTATCTAATTAAGATAAATTTTAAAAATTGGAATTTCTGTGTTAAGACAAGAATATGTTTCTGGCTTTTCACAAGCTTTACCAAATTTTCCTTAAAAGATGTATTTATACAAATGGTGGCAGGCTGTGAATGGGCACCAGAGTCTTGACTAAAGGGGTCAACTGAATATTTTTGTTTGTAATTTCTTAAAGCTCAATTTTATTTTTTTATTTTAATTTTTTTTAAAGATTTTATTTATTCATCTGACAGAGAGAGACAGCAAGAGAGGGAACACAAGCAGGAGGAGTGGGAGAGGGAGAAGCAGGCTTCCTGCTGGGTATCAGGCTCGATCCCAGGACCCTGGGATCATGACCTGAGCTGAAGGCAGACGCTTAACAACAGAGCCACCCGTAAAACTTTCTTCAGTAGTTTCTGAAGGATAATTGCTTCCTCCAATTTTGTTTACAACTGTTGACTGCCTTTTACTTACAACTCAAACAGGGCAGATGCTACAGTATTCTGCTCTGATTCAGTGATGATAGATTGTGTTATTTGCTCAATATATTTGCTGCCCTCAGTAGTGGGGTCTGTCCCTATATGTCCCCACTCTGGTGGCCCTCTTTAAGGGGGCATGTATTTCCCACCCCTCCATGTGAGCCTTGCACACGTAACAATGTGGCCCATGCATGCCGAGCCTGACAAAAGTTTTGTAGTCCTATTTTCGATCCTTCTTTCCAGAGAATGGCATATTCCGGGTGGGGGCTCCTTTTTTTTTTTTAACTTGACTCCCAGTGAAGGGACACGCAGAGCCAAGAAGCAACCGACCTACAGTCAACAGGTGCTGTGAATGAGAAATACACCTGTTGTTTTCAGCCATTTGGATTTTGTTAGCAAGACTAGTGAAAGTTGACTAATACAGACTCTGAGCTGTGTCTCTGTATCTGGCCAGGTGCTTTGGTCTTCTATTATGGAGGTGATAGAGTTAGTTTCATAATGTACTGGTTTTAAATATGAGTTGTAAATTTCACTTTGGTGACTCCATAGCTTTCAATATATTTCTTATCAATGTTACATATTACACATCTATTTTGGTTGCAGCAGCTCAAAAGTCTAATGTTTGTTTTCAATCCTACCATGCAACTGGGTTTGCGAGAGAATTAGGCCCTCATGGCCTGAGCTATCCATCATGTGTAATGGATTTTTATGTCCTATATATTTAGAATGGTATTAGCTATATACAGCCCCTGGGGGTATTGAGAAGATAGTCTCTCAAATAATTTTCTGTGTTCTTTGGTTCAGATGAAAAACCCTTGATAAGTTCTTGGTGGCCCCTGAGCAAAACCTCTGTACTACTCTACAGTTCATGTATTCATTTATTTGGGGCTTAGAGAATACAAGGAAGGACTCCAAACATATATAATCCCTTTCCTCAACCAGGTAGGCTGGGGATAATGGAGGTGATAACATCTGCTGTGAACTTCTTTGGCCTAGAAGTCAGTATACACAGCAGTCGGGAGCTCAGGCAGATATACTAGGGTTCAGGTACCTTTGCTTCAGACAGTGCCCTAGTGTTCTTAATTGAGACATTAAACAATTTTTTATTTTATTTTTTTTTGCAGATAAAATGTATCTACTATGGCACAGCCTCAGTAAAATTCTTGCACTGGTAATTTAAACGTACTAAAAAAACCGCCCAAAACACCTAGTTATCACAAGTGAGTGTGATTTATAGTCTCTCAGTTCCCCTCAAGCCCTTCTCATTTTCTCAAATTGATGATAAGGTAACTTTTCATTGTTCTGTCATGTTTCTACCTGTTGCTGTTATCTGTTTTGACATCTTTGTCTTAGGACTTGCAAAGATCTGCTTTTACTATGTCCGGATATTCCACCAGAAGGCATTGGCTGCTCTCTTTCTCCAGGACATTTGTTTATGTCCTGTTGAGAGCCTTCCATGTACCATGTTCCAGTATCATCACTGCTACTCTTCTAAGTGGGAAAGTCCCCCCTACTCTTTCTTTACAGATCTGTTCTGACACTTCGCTTACCATCGTGCAAGTATTCTTACTTTGCTTTATTTTCCCAGTCTTACTAAGGCAACGTGTTTCCGGGGATTCTGCAATTCTGAACCACATTCCTAACAGCTTGGCACCCTTCATTATTAGAAGTTGAGTTACGAGACAGAGAGAGAGAGAATCTAAGCAGAAGCCAATATGGCCCATTACTTAGGGTCCACCACTTCCTCCATATTCTATTACTTAGAAACAAGCCAAGTTAAATCCAGTGCACACTCCAATGGGACACCCGAAGGTGAGGATCATTGAGGACCATTTTAGAGGCTTCCTATCGGAGATTTCGTTATTTGCAAACAGTAGAGAGCCACAGAAATTTAGCTTAAGCCAAAAGGAGAATTTATGGTATCTTCCAGAAACCAAGCAGGGAATATAGTTATTCCTGGTGAAAAACTTGTAAAAACAAAATAAACCAGCTTCTCTCTTTCTGTGGATACACATTTTTCTTAACTCTGCTTCTCTTTTGGTGTCTAGGTAGAAATGGCCCTTCAAAATCCCAGCATATTTTTTCAACTTAATCTTGAACAGGGACCAACTTTAATTTCTTCGTACTGATCCAAATCCTTGGTAAAAAGGCCCTCATTAGCCCAGTTGAATCTTGTTCCAGTCAACTCTGTTTGTGAGTTCATCTGTGGGATGTGGGAGTGGAAAGGGGAGATGGGGATGAGGTCACAGGACTTCCTGTTCGCTCCACGGGGGTATGGATCCAAGGATTTGAGAAGGGATCTTCTCAAAAGGGAAGTGAAGGTCAGCTGATTCACCCATTAAAATAACTGGCTGAGTTAAGTACCACACAAGTCTGAGACTTTAAATTTTATATTTGGCATAGCTAACAATTTTTATTTTTTCTCAATTGTAATCTAAAAATTATCCATCTTATCAACTTTATTAGTATGTTCATTTTCTGATCACACTAAGTTTTAGAAAGTGACAGAGAAAATGCAAACAAATAAACTGCTGTTCAGACAGATCATGTGATACCTTAAAACAGAGCTCTTGCATATCAGTGGGATTTTCAAAATATTTGTTTATGAGATGATGTATGAAAATCAGATTTTGACATGCAAAAGCTTTTTGGGGTGTGTCACTGCCCAATGAAGGAAAATGCGGGTGGTTTAGAAATAATATATGAAATGTGAATACTATCTATATTTTTAAATTATAAAAGCAATACATCTTCCTTTTAAAATATCCAGACAATACATAATTTTATAAAGAAAGATATGAAAATCATTCATAAATCCACAAGCCAGGATAGCTACCATATACATTTTGGTGTAGAGCCCTTCAGACTTTTTCTCAATGAATATTTTCTACAGACGGCTGTTTGGTAGCTTGCTTTTTTTCACTTGCCAACACATTGCAGATTTTTCCCATATAACTAAATATAGACATATACAATTATTTTTAATGACTGCACTGTATTCCTTTGTATAATATCCCATAATGTTTCCAAATCCTTATTGATGTACATTTTTTTTAGTTTCTAATTATTCTCTATTATCAATAGAATATCCTTGTACTATATCTTTGAACACTCATCTGATTATTAGTGTGTATTTTTAGAAGTGGAATTGCTGGGTCAGTGAATATGCATTTGAATTTGGAGCAGATTGCCAAATTACCCTTCAGGAAGATTTTTTGCAGTTGATAGTTACAGCAGCAGTCTTTAAGGGTGCCTGCTTCCCTCAACCTCATTAAAACTGGCTATTATCAATGTTTTTAATCATAGCAGTGATGTAAGTGAAAAGCGGTATTTTGTTGTTATTTTAATTTGCGTTTAAAATCTTATCCTTAAAGCAGAAGGGCGGGCCAGAACATATCGGGTTTAGTCAGAGCCTCTGGGGCCTAGGACAGTGTGAAAAGCTGGGCTATGAGAGAATATGTTGTGCTTTTTGTCCAAGTAATTTGCAACCACTGCATTAATACTAGGTCCACAAAATTGTGCTGACTGTCTTGGCTGGTGGGCACACTGGTGAGAAGTCAAGTTTGCCTGATTGTCTTGTCCTGTGCCTTTTCTTACTTGAACCTCTCCTCTGCTCTTAACTTGCGCTAATTTGATGACCAGTTAGCTGGTAAATTTGGGTTCTGTCTCTGGGATCCACTTTCCCTTCCAGACCTCCTCATCTTACTGAAGCAGGGGTTATCCTTCAAACCTCACCGCAATTAATTACGTAACAATGAAAAACAAGAAATAATTGTTCCTTCTGATTCCAGTCTGGCCTCAAGAGCCTCTGACCCACAACCAGGCAAGCAGTCCACATCACCAGCACTCGATTCTTCAAAATGGAGAATTTTAAGAGACTTAGAGAATCTTCTCTGATTGCTTTCTGCAGCATCGTGCCAACTTTCTCAGGAAAGCAAATTCTGTGAAGTGTCCTGTGATTTTCTTTGCTTTGGTTCACACAGCAGTGTATCTGTGATAGATATGTGGTTGGTACTACTCCCGGTTTTGATGCTGGTGCAATTTTATTCCCTGTTCTTGCTTCTTTTTGGCCTTCTCAGTCAGTTTTTTGATGACTTTAACAGTGTGTGGAACAAGTGGTAATATGATTTTTTTACCAGTCTCTTTCCTGGAAGTTAACATGTTGGAATTTAATCTTGTCATGGCATCCAACATCCAATTTTTGTATTAGCTTGTGTCTGAAATTCAGTTATAAGTCAAGAATCCAGGCTTGCTTGGAGAACAGTATCAGTGTCACCTGATAAACTCTCGAAATGGGGAAGCATCTTCTGTCTTCACACCTATAAATTATAGTATAAGTGAGACTCAAGTATACAGTAAATTCAACGGTTGTATTAATCGAGCAAAAATAATTGATGGTTATTAGACACAAGGTAGTGAGAACAATAGGGAGCATGCCTCCTTGCTATGCCTTTCACTCTAGAGAAGACCGCTGTAACCTTTGATTTACTAATTAACTATGGAGACATGCAGTCATACTATAATACCCAGGAGGTCACACGGCTGCACACCTAACTCACTTTTCTGTGAAGGAAGCAAATGAATGAAATCCAAGCTGACAACAGGCAGATTTTTTTTTCAAAATGAAGTTCATTAACCATCGATGAGCTATTCAGCCTGATATCCTGCATCAACTTAATGCTCATCAAATTCTCATCATATCCTAACAGTAATGCCCCAATTATTGACTCAGTTCATCAAGGAGAAGGCGAATTGTTTTGTTCACTTTATTAAAAAGTCATCAATATGCATCTTTTACTTCAGAATAGCTCTTATTGTAAATAAATTAGCTAAGTATAAAATACGTTTTTCACATAGCCTTTTATGTGCTGCCTTATCTCTCCCCTAGTAGAGGCCTTTGGAGATCAATGACTTTATAATTCATCATCCATTCTGTACCCTACTGGGAATGAAGGGCAGCCCTATCCATACTGACATTAGAACAGCAGATGTAAATTTGGACCGCTGGACCAAACTGGGAGTTTTGGTTTTCTACTTAAGAATCTAGATTCAACACTTTGTCACAATCCCAGAAAAGCAAGCCCGACTCCATCATCAATAAATGAATAATGTACATTTCACAAAGTTGGTCCAGAGGATTCAGAGACAAGTGTTTACGTTGCATGTTACATGGAAAAAAGATAATCTTCTTCAGCATCTCTGCCCCCCACACCAAAGTGCCTCCCTAAGAGCATGAGCTTCATCCCTCCAAAGACCCTTCCAGAGATTCTACTCTGGGCCTCAGCTTTCCTATTCCACTCAGCCAAGTATGGCAGTGAGCCAACCTCCCATGGAAGCTTTTCCTTTAGCATTCTCCTGGAGAGATTTACCGTGCCCAAACTCAAGCAGAATATCAAAAAGTTAACCCAATGAAACAGATCTCTGTCTGTCTGTCTGTCTGTCTCTCTTTCTCTTTCTCCATCTCTCTCTCTTTTGTGAAGGATGAGGTAAAGTGCGAGGAAGATAGAGTGTGTTGGTGGTGAAATCTGGTTCTCAAGGGTTTTAGAAGATTTAGGTTTTATATTACTGTTCTTCAAACACTATTAATGTAATAGCCATACTGTTTTGATTATTAATAATAAATATATTTTGAATGACTTATACTATCTTAGATCTAAGTTTGGGAAGACAACTTCAAGATGATCTAGACCAAGTATATTGAATACCATTCCAGTTTTCAATGCTTAAAAAGTGGATTATCCTCTGAGAGACACTTGGCATTTTATTTTCATGAGAATCTGTGTTAGGGCTTATTTAGGAGATGGTTAATTATATTTCTTTATACTGCTATACAGTTTTAACTTAATTATATGAACTTAATGTTAACCTGACCAAATGGTATTTATTAGGATGCTAATAAAATTGAGTAACAAGTCAGAAAGAATATCATACATTTGTTAGATTCTTCTATAAAAGCATATATTTTTCAAAATAATTCGTACATAATTTAAAAGAAAATAGTATTACAAGATTATAATGCACATGAGTAGTTACTTGTTCTACCCCTTGCCCCAGAGATTATTTTCAACCTTATTAGGGATTTCTTTTAGCATTATCTTCGTGTATAGAAAACAAAACAATCAAAACTACAGAACTACAGCTACAAATGAACAAAATACACTACTTACAGTACTGGTTCTTGATTTTTTAAAAATTGACTTCCCAAAATAATTGATTAGCATTTACCTCTCTTACATTCTTAACCTTCACGTATAGTTTTATATTCTTTCAGATAAAACTCTTTAGTAAGCATTTACATCATTATATTTGTGTAGAAGTTACGTACGTTTGTTAGTTTGTACTGTGATTGCATTTCATTTCTGTACAACTTTCCCTTTTTCCTGGAATTAATAATTGTTTCAGCTTTTTCATTTGCTTAGTTTTCTATGGTCTTCTTATTGTTTTATTTTGAATCACTCAAAATTATCAATCTTCTCTCTTTTCTGTCACTTCTCTTCTCCCATCATCTGACATATGTCGTCAGCTGTTTTCCCCTTGCTTATTGTCTTTGCCCTTGCGGGGCTTCTACAATTTTATTCTCTTTATTGTCATCTTATTCGGGTATAGGGGAGGCAGAGACAATAAAAACATATGTTTAATCATCTATGATTAACAGAAATTTCTGTGTCATGTTCTTTAAATATTTTACCTGTCTTCATATCAGTCTGAAAGGTTGGTGTTACTGTCCCCCATTCTATATGTAAAAAGATAGGAATTCAGGGCGCCCGGGTGGCTCAGTTGGTTAAGCGACTGCCTTCAGCTCAGGTCATGATCCCAGGGTCCTGGGATCGAGTCCCACATCGGGCTCCCTGCTCTGCAGGGAGCCTGCTTCTCCCTCTCCCACTCCCCCTGCTTGTGTTCCCTCTCTCGCTGTGTCTCTCTCTGTCAAATAAATAAATAAAATCTTTAAAAAAAATAAAAGATAGGAATTCAGAAATATTAAGTGGCTTGATTGTTCAAATTTGTTCACATGGTAGATCTGGGATTTCAAAGCAGTCAGTAGCCTCCAACGCCCACTCCTTCCTCACTCCACCATCACAGACACTTCTTTAATGTGAGGGTTAAATTTTTGTGATGTTTTAGATTAGTTTCATTACTGACCCACTTAATTTAATAGTTGATCAGGTGTAGGCTATATAAGGAGCATGTCTGATTTCAAAATACTAAAGAATTAATGAAATTGTTCATGGAGGGGACAGAAGAACTGAAGAAATATGGCAGTACTTGAGGAAAATTGTCCTCTGATCAAAAGGGTCTCATGACCCTGTGCAATCATTTGGAAATAAAAGGAAAAAGAAATCTGCAGGTGCTCAGAGGAAAACAATGTGTAGGGTCAAAATCACAAGGGTTTATTATGCTAGACAAACTTGATTTCTATTGTTTTGTAAAATTACACAGTGAATGAAGACAGTGTAAGCAGCCGATGGAATGTATCAGGGCATTAATAGAACACTTGATACAGCACACCAGAAAATATTAGGTAAAAAATTAATTAAAAAAATTAGTGTCTCTCTAAGCATTATTGCTTCACTGAAAATTAACTGACGTTAAATACATTTTTTAAAGCTGAATGTTAGCCTGGTGAGATGAAAAACATTTCCAAAAACAAATTGTAGGACCCCTTTTAAGTATGCTGCATGGAGGACCTTCATTATTCTTAGGAACAACTTAATATTTGAGGATATGAAACAATTTTATGTAACTCTGAGATATAAAAATAACAAAAGGAGCTTTAGAGTTTTGTTGAAAATATGCAGTATATAACAAAAAGACATTTGATCAAATACATAAAAATGCATACTCTACGTCTGAGCCTCTGCCAAAAACTGTGACATCAACATTTGTGTGGGGTTCAATTTGCCTGATTACATATCACCTTTTATAATGCCAACTTTAAAATGGCATCAGCAACTGATGTTTTACCTCATTTAGGAAGCAGAAATGAAACAGATATTTTGGTAAGTCAGGGTAGTGACTGCAGATATACAAACACACGAGTCGGCCATAGATAGATGAACAATTACAGTGACCAGGTTATAAGGAAATAGAACCTTATTTAGAGATGGGGAAACTGAGCCCATGGTGGGTTAATTCTTCTCGTCTCAAATATAGCGGTTATTAAATAAACCAGTAGTTTTTCTGTGTACTCTTTTTTTTTTTTTATAAGATACAGTTTTCAGAAAGGAGTAATTTATCAGAAACAAGTTAAAAATGGCACTGTTAACCAATTTCCAATGAGATGGCTATTATCCATACACTTTGGAAAATTGGTGAATGAGAATATTATGACTGCAAAATTTCCATTTATAATTCTCAGAAAGGCATTCCATTTCTTTCCTAAGAGAATTACCTTGCTTGAGCCTTCTGTAATTTTTCTCTCTTGAGGACTAGTAAGAAGAAACACCTTTATTCCCTCAACAGGCATTTTTGTATGCTTTCTGTGTGCCTGAGTTGTGCCTGGCCGGGGGTGGAATGCTAAACGAACACATAAGGTCCCTGTCACACTAGCACGTTTATTTCAGTGGAGGACTAGACTTTATATTATGGTTGTAGCAGGCAATCTAATTAAAATTTTTTTCTTACTCCTAATGCTCATGATTTACAGTTTTCACAGTAACTATCAAATAATTATTCTGACATTGTACACATATGGTATTACTAGATAGCCATGGCTGTGAAATATGGTTCCTTAGCAACTGCAAACGTACCTTGGAAAGGCAAAGAAATTGTCATGAAATACTCTTGGACAACAAGTTCTTATCAAACACCTTAGGTTGACTGGCAGGATACTATTTTTTAGTATGCAGTGAAAAATATTTCAGGTTAAAAAAGCGTAATTTAAAATAGCATTTTTCTGGTGATTTCTTAATGTTGGAAATCATCATTATTGCTTAATAAGACTAGACAAGATGGGTTACCTGAAAGCTCTTGCCCAGAGCGTGTAGTATGCTGTGAGCATTACAGGAATAGGGCCAGTTTCCAGATTCTCTGCCTTCTTTTTTTTTTTTTTTTTTTTAAAGATTTTATTTATTTATTTGAGACAGAGAGAATGAGAGAGACAGAGAGCACATGAGAGGGGGAAGGGTCAGAGGGAGAAGCAGGCTCCCTGCCGAGCAGGGAGCCCGATGTGGGACTCGATCCCGGGACTCCAGGATCATGACCTGAGCCGAAGGCAGTCGCTTAACCAACTGAGCCACCCAGGCACCCGATTCTCTGCCTTCTATTCTAGCGTCACATCATTGTGAATTAAAGTGATCTGAAAGGAAAATTCTTTAGGTTCTCAGTGCTCCCAATTTTAGAGGCTCCCCCCCCCCCTGCACAATACATCAATAGGTAATAATGTACCATATCCCACATTAAATATAAAATCAAATGACTCAAAAGCATTATGTTGAAAGAGCAGAATTTCTCAAAGTGCGATCAGAAGCAACGTTCACCCTTCCCCTCTGCCTATCTCAACGCTCTGGGGTAAATTCTTTCCCTACACCTGGATAAAATCCCCAGGCCCCATCAGCTTACTCTTGGACAGTCAAAAGTGTTCTAGTCATCTTGTCCAAAGAATTATCTCATGGAATTGTAATGAATATGCCCATTCCAGTGTGATACTCCACCCAAACTTCAGAGTTGCTGTTCTCGTTTTCTCCAGATTTGGCAGAGGTATGAGGCTGACTCTTGCTCTTATGGCAGTATTTGTGAGCTCTGGAGGAACTCTGTTGTAAAGTTCTTCCAGCTGAGCTTTCTTGAGGCAGTCAGTGTCTCTCCTGGGATTGTCACGGATGCAAGTCCCAGCTCTGCATTCCACAGCGCTTTTCACTGAGATGCTCACTGTGAGCAAAGCCTTCTTGGACAGGATCTTCTTAAGAAATAAGCACCCAAATCACACACTTTGATCTGTCATCATTAGGAGTACAGTTATTCCCAAAAAGCTGTCCTAGTTCCTCAACTACAGGAAACTTGAGCTAACCACGGACGTATAGACATCTTTTTCAGGTATGAATCAGCTACAAGTGCTCTGTGTTTTCAGAACTCCAGGTCGTACATGTAATAGGGTCCAAGCCCTAAGAATTATCTAAGTCATCATGACTTATTGCAGTGCAAACTTAGTGTGGAAGCAATAGGCCCTACCAAGAAGCACTTGAGCTGGGAAACCAGACTGAACTGGGTTCGAATCCACACCTCCCCATTCTGGTCCCTGGCATCGCGTGGGCGATGTGGAAAAGACAAGTCACTCAACTGTTCGTTGATTTAATGACTCAGTAACTAATAATTCAAATTAGTTAATTCATGATTCATTCTTCAATGTTCAGCATAAAATATATATAAGGGAAAGAGTTTAGATGTAAGATTGTACAACAGGATGAAAAATAAATCAGGAAATAAGGGCAAAGGAAGATGGTGAACAAAAACCTAAGATACATCCAGAGTTACTTTTATTTATTTATTTATTCATTTATTAAGGGTTATTTTTTAGAGAGAGGGAAAGAGTGCGTGTGAGTGGTTGTGGGGTAGGAGCAGAGTGAGAGAGAGAGGATCTCATTGAGCTTGGAGACTGGTGCGGGGCTTGATCTCAGGACCCTGAGATCATGACCTAAGCCGAAATCAGGAGTCGGATGCTTAATCGACTGAGCCACCCAGGCGCCCCACATCCAGAGTTAATTTTAGTACACAAAGTGTATTTCATCATAGTTTTCTCATTGTGTAAGTGGAGCTATGAATCCCTGAGGCATAATAGTTGCTCATTAATTACACGGTGGTCATCATTATTGCAAGTCTGTGCAACTTGTCACTGCAAAGACTGCAACCATGTTATTTGTTTCCATGTTACATTCGGTTTTGAATTCTACTGTGGTTATCATGGGAAGAGAAAAATGAATGGACTTTGAAATAAGGATGGATTGAGCAAGATAAGTGAGTTGTCTTGTTGGATAATAGATGAAGTGCCGTCTGAACTAGGAAAGCTCTCAGAACCCAGTTATAGAAGCAAACAATATAGACAGAAAAAATAATGTGATTACTTATATAAAAATGTCAATATTCATAAAAATCATGGAGAGGAAGGAGGCATTAAGGGCAACAATTTGGATGATTTTTGTTTGTTGGTATTATTATTAGTAACCAGTAACTAGTTATTGTTGAATTGTTAATAAGCTAAATTCTTAATGTGTGTTATCTCACTTAATCCTTGAAGGTGAAAACATTTGCTACCATCTGATAGATAAAGGTATTAAGGTTAAATGTGCCCAAGATAACACAGGATTCAAGCCCAAGAATGCTTTTTTTTTTTTTAAAGACTTTATTTATTTATTTGAGACAGAGAGAATGAGAGAGAGCACATGAGAGGGGGGAGGGTCAGAGGGAGAAGCAGACTCCCTGCCGAGCAGGGAGCCCAATGCGGGACTCGATCCCGGGACTCCAGGATCATGACCTGAGCTGAAGGCAGTCGCTTAACCAACTGAGCCCCCCAGGCGCCCCCCAAGAATGCTTTTAAAATGCCTGTTAGCCATTGCATTATTGTTATTATTTTTAAAGATTTTATTTATTTGACAGAGAGAAACACAGTGAGAGAGGGAACACAAGCAGGGGGAGTGGGAGAGGGAGAAGCAGGCGTCCCGCGGAGCAGGGAGCCCGACGCGGGGCTCCGTCCCAGGACCCTGGGATCATGACCTGAGCCGAAGGCAGACGCTTAACGACTGAGCCACCCAGGCGCCCCCCCAATGCATTATTTTTGAGCCCTAAATGAGTTCGGCAACAAGTACCTAGCCACCCACGTTTAATGCATTGAGGTACAGACACTTTATAATAAAACTTACTCTGGGGCACCTGGGAGGCTCAGTCGGTTAAGCATCTGACTCTTGATTTTGGCTCAGGTCATGATCCTGGGATCAAGCCCCACGTTGGGCTCTGTGCTCAGTGTGGAGTCTGCTTGAGATTCTCACCTTTTTTCCTATGTCCCTCCCCCATCTTGTGCTCTCTCTCTCTCTCCCTCTCGCTCTCAAATAAATAACTTTTTTAAAAAACAATATAATTTACTCTTGCATAGAATTAGTTAGAAAGTGGTAGTGGCTTTGACAGTGGCTCTGAAGATGTGACAGGAGATGGGGAACTTCAGGGACCACCACAGTGTCATTTCCAGGCAATCTCTATTAATAAAGCAATAGCCCTCATCCTAACAATGAGACTTTTGATGGGGATAATTGACCTTATAAATTGCATGAATGATAACATCTTTAGGAAACTTCCCAGTGTGCATTGATCTCAAACATACAATCTAGAAAAAGTGTCCTTGATGTATAAACATAGCTTTCAAAAAAATCCCCTAGACATACCCATCTCGCTCTCATATTTGATAAATGTTGTCCATAGCCCTTTCTTTTAAGAATTTGGAAAGCATTAAAGATATGAACTGTGCTCAGGAAATTTTATTACCAAAATTACTAGAGGAATTTGGTTTTGATGCTTATTCTCTGGTAATATTTAGCAGCAGGAACTGGAGAGCCGCCAAGCTCCGCAAAGGCCTTCATGTTCTGGCCTGTTTATATTGATATTAATTTGCCCTATTTGTCAAGGAGGAAAAGAAAATTCAGAGAAATATGTATAAAAAGCAAAATGCTTAGCCTAGGTCATGCTTAAATTCAGTATTAAGTAACTGTTTAAAAATAGATGAATCAGTAGAGCTGATAGAAAACTCTTTGCTTCATCCACTTGCAGTGTTCTCATCCCATGATGTAGACTTTCTTTTCTGTTTTGAACTCCATCCTCCATGTTTGCAGTTCATCAAGTCTTCATTTTGGTTCTCCCTTCTGAGACAGGGTGTAAAACATTTCTAACCTCCTCTGATCACCACCCCACCCTACCCCACTTCACAAATCAGGCGTGTGTGAGATGGTACTGGTTACCAAATGTGCTGGAGTGATACCTGAGATTTAGGGGGGGGGGGGCCCTGGAGCCCCTTGGTGACTTTGATACTCTCAAAGGGCTTAAAGCATCGAATCATACAATCAACTCATTGTTATCTAGAAGCAGCCAATTGAATCAGAGAATGTTTAAACAACCATGGATTATACAAAATGATCTTAAGCAGGGTTGTGTACCCAGTCTACACATTATCTGACATGTTCACCCACCCTAATGGAAAAACAGTGCCACAATTTGTAAGAGCCATCAGAATCTGTAGAGGTCCATCCCCTGTACTCTAAAGACAAAAAAGCCTTTCTTGCCCCAAATTTAGCTTCATCTATTTAGAGTTGGTAAATATTTAGAAAGCAGCATATAGACATTTCTACACATAGGTACATTTCTACACATAATAAGGTACTGAATCTTTTTGACAAGGCCACTTTGTTTCCTTCATGTGCTAGGAAAATGTGAATCGAAAAATTATAGAACATCATTTTTTATTTAACATCATTCTATTGCTCTCTTTTCAAGTGAAAATCTAGATTAAAATACAAAACCAGCTAAAATGATCCAATTTAAGCAACTCTGCTTTTTCTGACTTGTTTATTTATCTGAAAGTGTTCAGCAGTATTTTAGGTGGAAAATATTATTAGAAATAGAATATATGCTTTTAGGGAAATATATTGATCCACTTAATAGCACACACACACACAAAATGGTAAATTGAATGCTCAGAACCATAATTTATCTACAATTTGGAAAGGGTCAAAAATCAAGAAATACACTTACACATGATTTTTTCTTTGCTTGCCAGCTGTGGGGAACTAGATGTAGGAGAGCATGTTGGATATTAAGATACTTCAATGAACCCAAGTCACTCTAATTTATTAGCAGTTGCAGAGCAAACCTGCTAGCAAACCAGTAACAAACTCTTACAAAAGCCACATTTCAAAACAACATTCCTTGAGAAATGATTGTTTTCCCAAAACAAAGATGTCAGAACAAAGTGTTTATATTCAAATGTTTCAGAAACACGGCACACTGCATTCTCCCCCTTAGAGATTCAAAAGTATATTCATATATTAAAAGCTCTAAGATACTTGTTTTCCTTTCTGTTACACAGTTTTCCAATTATGCTCCTTGTATCTTTTTTAGAATATCATCTGTGACTTTTTGTGAAACACAAGTGTTCCATAGAAAATAACTTGGGAACTCCGAATTGGACTTTTTGGTGTCTCTATTTATGTTATGTAGAATTAGCGGCATGTGCTTTAAATCTTGCCCATTTTATATAAGGAGTATATGCTACCTTAAGAATTCTTCAAAGCTTGTGTTCATTTGTTTTTTTGTTTTTTGGTTTTTTTTTTTACTTAAAATCTATCCTAAAATTGAAAGTATTTATTTACACAAAAGGAAAAAAAAAAAAAAAAACAACCCTGATTTTCAATACAGTTACAGAGACCTTCTTACTGCTTAGAACTTCTGCTTAGGGATTGTGATTATTTATGAACTTGTCTTAGGGTATACAGTTTAAATTAGATTCCGATAGTTTCTTGGCCGTATAATTTAGTTTGGTTTGTGTTTGAAGATTTAAAATCAACAAATTATTAGAAGTTAAAAAAAAAAAAGCCAAAACAGGACTCAATGTTCTTACCACGCAGCTCTCTTTAAATACCATAGCATGTTTATAAGTTGACATTACCCACAGAAGTGAAGCTTTTCGAACTGATACCAGAAAGATGTTTTTTTTTTTCCTTTTTTTTTAAATAGTAAAGGGAATAAGTATAGATGATAAAGCTTGATTTTAAAAAGGATGTTTAAATATTTGTGTAATATTCTTACAAAAGAAAAATACATAATTAATTGGCCTCAGTCATCTGCCTTAATCAAGTAACATCTATCTTGTTAACCAGTGTATGTTAACCAGTGTGTACTTAAAAGAAGCTGACAAATCTGATATTCTTGATATTAATTTTCCAGAATGCTTTTTATTTTCATTGGTAATGTTAAATAAGAGAACATCGAAACAACTGCCTGATAATAGACTTACTAGGAAAAATAAACTTTCCTGGAATATTAGAAAAAGAGCATTATTAAGAGGTTTCCACACTTTCTTATGAACATTTTTTCTATAAATCTGAAATTAAGAATCTAATGCAATTATTTTCCTGCTCTGAGTAAATATAAACTTCAACCAGTCTTGGATATGATAGCCCGTATATATCTTCATTTTTATCTATATATAACTTCATTCATCTCTTTGATATGGTCCGAGTTTATTACCTTTTTTGTTTGTGGAGCCTGATGTTTTGTTGTGCTGTTGTTAAAATGAATGGACATTACTCATAAGTAAGGACAAAAGAGTGAAAGGCATCATGCTGTTGTGGGGATGTTGCAGAATTTTTTCCCCTACAAGTGAGATACCAGAAATGGTTCTGATTGTAGCATTTGAGAAAAGACTGAACTGAAAGCTGGCCAGAGGAAAGTCTGAAAAGAGCTGAGAGGAAGAAGAGCAAAATGTGGAGAGTCTAAATAAATAGGCTTTTCCAGCCTGAAAAGACCAAGCCTGAGAAGGGATTTCAACCAAAGGCTATCAGATCATGAAGTGTATAGGTAAGGAGGCCATGGCTTATTGACTAAAATCATTGACATTTAAGAAAATCATTTTCAACTTACTAAAAGAAGTACTTATTTACAAAATGGCTAATACTCTTATTAAATTTATAATCCTAAGAAGTAGACTTGATGAAAACACATCTACAAAAAGAGTTTGGAAAGAAAATGTGAATGGGGCACCATGTGTAGACTGCTACAAAGTTGGGAGCATTTGGGATACTTTTCTTATATTTTGTGTCAGAGCTTTATGGAGGGCTTTGCAAGAGTGTTCTGGTAAACAGGCTCTCAAAAAAAAAAAAAGGGGGGGGGGCCCTGATTGTTTGTATTTGCCAATTTCCATGGTGTAAATATCCATCATGATTGATTTCAAGCTACCAATAATTTAACAATTGCTCCAAACCCCTCAAACACACCACTTGTGTCATATCTATAAATCCTACAAACAAAGTCACTGTTAGAGAGACTTTTATGGTTAGACTCTTAGTCTGAGCCACCACTGGGGAAGAAGCCCTCACTACCCCCAGAAATTAGCATAATTGGATTGAAATGATCATTTAAAAATCTATATAAATTTTTCATTTGGTTTTCATTCATTCATTCATTCAGTCAGTCAGTCAGTCCCTGTTACATCAGTATGTGGCGTGTGATGTGGGCTGTAAGGGCAGGAAGACTTGGTTGGAGAGGAGATGGAGTGTAGGACTCCATAGGCTGCTGATATGTATCTTCTGGGGCAATATAGAACAGAGTGCCAGGGCAGGCATGCATGACATACGCAGTATCTATAAGCAGGTCAAAGATGAGGTGCTGTGCATATAAGGATCTCAGGGCCTCTAGTATGCCCTCTCCCAGCTATAATTATTCTTGAGTCTTTTCCTTTCTTTAACTGCACCCAAGTGTGCCTGGTTCTCACTAAATATTATGGCTGTGTTGAAAGAAACTGTATAAAAAAATAATAGCAAGACAATGACTTGTAATTAACTGAGTTAACAGCTTCATGTAAGCAAAGTGAACAATTTCCAGGGGCTTTTATGTACTTCCACCAATGCATTGAAAGAATTACTATTATACGTTTGTTCTAGGAAGTGGCTGGAAGGTGTTAAATTGCTTAGCTGTATTACAAATGAAAAGACTTGCTTAGTAATTAACATCAAGCCATTCATTTCATTAAAGGGTATTAGTTAATGTCTTGTCATAAAATAGAAAAGATTAAAAATGGAAAAGATGAAGAGCTAGCAGCTCTTTCAGGCTGAAAAATGTCTTTCACTCCCACCAAAACTATATTTATTCTTCTCAAGACGTTTTTAGCCATTCGCTATGCCAGTCTCATGGCTGACTTTGTGGAATAAGCAGGGGTTTTGCCTTTGATGATGTATATGATGAATAGAGCTGGTACCAGTTAGGCTCAGTAACTGTTCTTCAACTAGGGAAGAAACCATTCATTGAAGAAAAATTTGCTTTCAGTTAAGGAAAGTGTCTTGTATTTATTCAGTTAGTCAATACAAATTCAGGAGAGTGCAATGCTTATACAAATACTTACTGGTTTCCCAGAAGCCAGAATTTCTTCCGGTTAAAATAAAAGACCTTAAGTATTTCTGATTTTACCTGATTCAGACAAATAAGTGAAATGTTATCTGGTTGTACATATAAGATATATTTGGAAGTTCCTGAGGACATATTTATTTTAAGTTATTTAACTTAATACATCACTATTATTTATTCTTAAATTTTCAAATATTTGGCTATAAAACCTTGGGGTTTCCTAAGTTTGGTTACATATCACATTTTGAGAAAGAATTGGTAGCTTGGTTGATGCTTCGAGCTGTTCAGTTAATTCATCTCCATAAACCCCATATCCAGCCCAACAGTTAGCCCATAGTGAGTGCTCAGTACATAATTGTAAAATAGAGTGTGTTAAGAAATATTAATAATACATTATGTTCAACCCGATGAATTTAGCAATAATTTTGTCATTCACATCTCTTCTGTAGACCCCGGTGATGAATATTCCGAAAACATAAGACAGTATGCATAATTTGGGAACATATTCGTTGCTCATAATGCTTACAGTTATTGACAATATTTGATAGTGGTGGAAATATTTTTGTCAGGGTTGTCATAACCACATTATATCATTTATTCTTAAAGTAACAAACATTGAAAGGGATTGCAATACGTTAACCAGAGATAACTTTTTACTGAAGGTAAATATTTTTTTTTAAAAGGTGAATGTTAACCTGTTGAGATGAGGAAAATTTTCAAAAACCATTAGCTTAGTGGCGCCTGAGTGGCTTAGTCCCATAAGCACCAGAGTCTTGGTTTTGGCTCCCGTCATGATCGCAGGGTCCTGGGATCAAGCCCCGCATGGGACTCCCTGTTCAGCAGGGAGTCTGCTTAGTGTGTATTTACTGTTGATGCAGAGTGTTTCTGTTTCACTGTCTTCGTAATCAGGCATTTCTTTCTTTTTTTTTTTTAAGATTTTATTTATTTATTTGACAGAGACACAGTGAGCGGGAACACAAGCAGGAGGAGTGGGAAAGGGAGAAGCAGGTTCCCCGCAGAGCAGGGAGCCCAATGCTGGGGCTCGATCCCAGGACCCTGGGACCATGACCTGAGCTGAAGGCAGACGCTTAACGACTGAGCCACCCAAGTGCCCCTGTAATCAGGCATTTCTTAATCTTTCCCATTTGCACAGGTCGTTTTTTGTTACATTCATATCCCTTGCTGGAATTCGAGCGCTCTGGGTATGTGGAGCTTTGTTCCAAGAGCTGAGGCTACAGATTGGTGTTTCCAGGGGTCCTTCCGGTCAAGCGGCGTCCTCTAAATCGCAGCACTTCTGATGAGGAACCCCTGCTTGCTGCTCTGCTCGTTGCTGGCCCCTCCTCCATCGCTCCACCTCCACGATTGGGCGATCGTGCTTAACGCAGTGCGCTCAGCACTATGACCCCTAAAATAGCAGGAAGACCAAAGCGTAGGGGTAGAAGCAACACATTCCCTCAGGAATTGCTAAAATCTCCTGGTGACAAAAGGCCTGAAACACCGGTTTAGATACTACCCGAATTGACCACACTATGTCCCACAGTGATGAGGAGGAGAAGATAGAATGGCTCATGCTTTTGGCCCTACTTTTAGTCATATAGGATGCATCACTAGTGTCATTTCTAAAATGCTGAGGTCACTAAATATGTATGTATGTGTATATGCATGCGTGGGAGTATGTTTATCCAGCTTCATAAAACAGGCCCCCGTTGTGCCTGTCTGAGGACAAAGACAATGCACATCTGAGTGCCCACCCCCAGGTTCTTTTCTGTGACCCCTGAAGCATAGCAGCTTCCCGCAAAGACAGTGACACTTAATCTCTGTGTTTTTACAAATAATTTGAAAGAAGAACTGTAATATTTTTTTTTGATACAAATGATAAATTATATTTGTACAGTAAATAAGTATCAATAGTCAACACAAGTTCAAAACCAGCCACCGGCCCCTGGGACTGAGGAAACGGCTGGGCGACCCCCCTACCACAGTGCCCATCGGGAGGGAGCATTACAGGGGTGGCAGTGGCCGGTGGCTTCATGATCAGTGCAGCAGGCGACAGAGACAAGGCGCCTGGGATGGGCCTGGGCTGGGGTGGCGGGGGGGGGGGGGGGGGGGAAGAACTGTAATATTTTTAAAAAACAACAGCACACCTCTAAATTTACCTGAGTACTGTGACCTTAATGCTTTAAAAACTTAAATGATGCTGTCCCTATGCATAGCCTGTGATCAAGCACACATCTCAAGTAATAAGAAACACTTTTTTAATAGTAGTATTTCTTTCCTTGTGAGTTTCTGACAGATTCCTTAAAGTCTTCAGGGCTTCCATTCTGGATGTGTCAGAGGACGTTGAGTGGCACTGATATTTGGGCATCTTGGAAGAATATTTGATAAAAAATATGCTTTTAGGTATTTGACTACTAAAAGATATTATGAATTGAACGAATTTCAAGATAAGAAAACCAAAGTGTCCTTGTGGTGCGAAGACTCTGTAAGCTTTGCAAGACAGAGTGGAGGCGTCTAGGGACACAAATTTGGGTGTGATCATGGGAGAATGTGCCTCTCTATGTGTGTGGGGGGGAGACAAAAACTCTTCTAGGCAAGAGGAACAAGTCTAGCTGTTGGAGTTCTGCAAGCAGCAAGCTCACTGACCTGTGTGGAATAAAAAAGTTTGGACTTACCTAAGGAAAGATTTTATTGAAAAGGATTATTGCCAGAAAGGGAAGCGGAATATGGCAATTGGGGGATTGCTCCAAAACAGGGCTCTTCAAGTGTCCCAAAGGTTAGGCCAAAAGGGGTTTTCTTTTTTAGACACAAGTAAGCAAGTCTTGAAAGAATGAGGTTTGGGAATGTGAGAGATGGTGGTGGGTGGTTTACTCTGAGGTCACGCTTACTTTCCAGAATGGCTGTGGAGGAAGGTTGTCTGCAGGCTCAGGCTGAGAGTGGCCCAAAGTTCAGGGGCTTAGGGGAGGGAGAGAATCTAGCAAACAGTTGGTTAACAAGCATTTTTTTTTCATTTTTCTTTGTTTTTAAATTTTATTTTATTATGTTATGTTAATCACCATACATTACATCATTAGTTTTTGATGCAGTGTTCCATGATTCATTGTTTGCACATAACACCCAGTGCTCCATGCAGAATGTGCCCTCTTTAATACCCATCACCAGGCTAACCCATCCCCCCACCCCCTCCTCTCTAGAGCCCTTAGTTTGTTGCTCAGAGTCCATAGTCTCTCATGGTTCATCTCCCCATCTGATTCCCCCCACTTCATTTTTCCCTTCCTACTATCTTCTTCTCTCTCTTTTTTTTTTAACATATAATGTATGATTTGTTTCAGAGATACAGGTCTGTGATTCATCAGTCTTACACAATTCACAGCACTCACCCTAGCACATAGCCTCCCCAATGTCTATCATCCAGCCATCCAATCCCTCCCACCCCCCCACCACTCCAGCAACCCTCAGTTTGTTTCCTGAGATTAAGAATGCCTCATATCAGTGAGATCATATGATAAATATCTTTCTCTGTTTGACTTATTTCACTTAGCATAATACCCAATTCCATCCACGTCATTGCAAATGGCAAGATTTCATTTTTTTTGATGGATGCATAATATTCTATTGTGTGTGTGTATATATATATATATATACACACACACACATATATATACACCACATTTTCTTTATCCATTCATCTGTTGATGGACATCTTGGCTCTTTCCATAGTTAGGCTATTGTGGACATTGCTGCTATAAACATCGGGGTGCACGTACCCCTTCGGATCACTACATTTGTATCTTTGGGGTAAATACCCAGTAGTGCAATTGCTGGGTCATATGGTAGCTCTATTTTCAACTTTTTGAGGAACCTCCATACTGTTTTCCAGAGTGGCTGCACCAGCTTGCATTCCCACCAACAGTGTAGGAGGGTTCCCCTTTCTCCGCATCCTCGCCAACATCTGTCGTTTCCTGACTTGTTAATTTTAGCCATTCTGACTGGTGTGAGGTGGTATCTCATTGAGGTTTTGATTTGGATTTCCCTGATGCTGAGCGATGTTGAGCACTTTTTCATGTGTCTGTTGGCCATTTGGATGTCTTCTTTGGAAAAATGTCTGTTCGTGCCTTCTGCCCATTTCTTGATTTGATTCTTTGTTCTTTGGGTGTTGAGTTTGGTAAGTTCTTTATAGATTTTGGATACTAGCCCTTTATCTGATATGTCATTTGCAAATATCTTCTCCCATTCTGTTGGTTGTCTTTTGGTTTTGTTGACTGTTTCCTTTGCTGTGCAAAAGCTTTTTATCTTGCTGAAGTCCCAATAGTTCATTTTTGCCCTTGCTTCCCTTGCCTTTGGCGATGTTTCTAGGAAGAAGTTGCTGCGGCTGAGGTCAAAGAGGTTGCTGCCTGTGTTCTCCTCTAGGATTTTGATGGACTCCTGTCTCACATTGAGGTCTTTCAACCATTTTGAGTCTATTTTTGTGTGTGTTGTAAGGAAATGGTCCAGTTTCATTCTTCTGCGTGTGGCTGTCCAATTTTCCCAACACCATTTGTTGAAGAGACTGTCTTTTTGCCATTGGACATTCTTTCCTGCTTTGTCGAAGATTAGTGACCATAGAATTGAGGCAAAGCTGGTGGCATCACAATTCTGGACTTCTAGCTCTATTACAAAGCTGTCATCATCAAGACAGTATGGTACTGGCACAAAAACAGACACATAGATCAATGGAACAGAATAGAGAGCCCAGAAATGGACCCTCAACCCTATGGTCAAGCATTTTGTTTTGATTGATCAGCTAGTCATTCCTGTGGCAAAGGATGGACATTTTGGAGGGTCTCGCCTTGTCATAGGTAGACAAGGGTACCCATGAGTTTTATCTAAGTTATATCTGGAAGGGTGTTTTGTTGGTTGGTTGATTGGTTCGTTCGTTTTTGTTTGTTGTTGTTTTTGTTTGTTTGTTTGTTTTTGCAGGGAGCCATTTCTCAGAACACAAAGGATAGGAGGATTTTAAATTTTCACTGTTTTCCAGGATCGCAGGGCTCAGATCAAATTCAGTAATGTCACTGGCAATGAGAGGGAGCACAGAAGAGCATTTGGTGTCAGTGCTCCAAGGATAAATGAGAGCATCTGGAGAGATGGTCAGAGCATAGTGATGGGGAATCCCAGAACAGATGGCATGGTGAGGCCCAGACAGGCAGGCAGGCCTGCAAAACATCTATGGAAGGATGTGTATCTCCGGCAGCAGGGTCTCAGGCAGGGGACTGGAGATCAGAAGCAAAATTTAATTCCTCAGAGGTAAGGTTTTGAGAGTAAGATGGCACCCCAAGTCTCGAAGTATGTGAAATGGCTCCTGGCTTCTGGAATGGGAAAGCATTTCCATTTAGAGTAAGCAAGACATCAACCTAGCTGAACCAAATCAGAGGTATGTTGGAGGTTGTTGAAAATAACTTCTTTTACCAATGGATGAGATTGATTCTAAACTCTGGAACTCAGTTTAACTCTTCTGGGATTGGGGGAAAAAAAGACAGCAGGCAGAACCTGGCACATAATATCTTTAAAATAGGTTTTTTTTTCCTTAAAGAAAACCAATTTATTTTCAGCCCGAATAATGGCCCACTGCATCATGAACCTCTATCATTTCCATACTATATACTTAGAAATTTCTTTTTGTTTTATAGGTCAACATCCTGAGTCTCACTTGGGAAAAGCATAGTTAAATTTAGGAAGGAAACAGAATATAAATAGCTGTATTAAAGAATTTAAGGTTTGAAAAATTACATGTCAAAATTGAAAATGTAAAAGTTAGGTTCTTTTGGGTTTCTCTATTTTTAAGTTTCTGTTTCTTCTCTGTTGATAACATTAATGTTGAATATTGAATTATTTTTATTCCAAATGTTGAGTATAGTTTCTGCATGCAGTATGTGAGACTTTTGTAAATGAACTGCATGGGGTTTACCATTTACTTTCCTTAGGTTGTCTTAAATTTATTTAAATATCCAAGTAGTGCAGATAACATCTAAATATAAATATTGTATGATAGCAAAAGTCTGTTTTATTTTATCAATTCATAAGAATATTTGTGAAAATTTTATGTATGGGAAGAAAACATATCATTTCCCTGACCCCGTATAACACCATTCCCAAGGATGAATTCAAATATAGCAATTGCTTCAGAACTGCTCTCCACATCTGGTCTAGTAAGCCCAGGGTTATTTATTCAAATTCCAAATGTTTATTCAGGATACAGAGTGGTACTTAACAAGGTTTCTGTGCTGACTGCTGTCGCATACTGCGTAGTTGTAACTAGTTGTAACTGTGCCGTAACACCTATTCCTGATATGCCCTATATTTTGATTATATATATACCAAATTAAAAAAATATGTGGGGCGCCTGGGTGGCTCAGTCGTTAAGCGTCTGCCTTCGGCTCAGGTCCTGATCCCAGGGTCCTGGGATCGAGCCCCGTGTCGGGCTCCCTGCTCTGCGGGAAGCCTGCTTCTCCCTCTCCCACTCCCCCTGCTTGTGTTCCCTCTCTCGCTGTGTCTCTCTGTGTCAAATAAATAAATAAAATCTTTAAAAATAAATAAATAAATAAATAAATAAATAAATAAATAAATAAATAAATATGTATGTATGTATACATTTCTCCTTTCTACATCAGTGTAAGGTGTAAGAAGTTTTAGAGGGTAATGGTTGTCCTTTGTACATCTTTGACAACCCTGTAGTTCTTAAAATGGTCTCATTCATGACCAGCCTTCAACATATGCGGTGATTTAAATAAAAAAGTAAATCTTCAATAGGAGTGTTATCCTTTCAATCCTGTGCATTCCAATCAGTCTTTAAAATGACACAATGTGTGGAATTCTGAATTATGCATGCAATTAGAATGTGTCTAGAGATATGAATGGGATGCCAAAGAAATACTGAGGGAGATCTCTCCCTCAGCAACTAATCCTAGCCCCGCCTCTGGACTCTGTGCCCGTGGGGGCGGGGAGGGGGGGGGCAGGGACTCCTTCCACATCAGTCCTCACTTCCGCCCCACGGGACACAGCCCAAAGAGCTTCCCTAGAATAGGTGCCCTTTAGAGATATGGCTTCTGTCTGCTTCTCTAACACCATGTCCTAATTTCTTCCAACTTATGCCTTATGCTTCAGCCATCCTTAACAGCAAGCAGGTTCGTGAATAAGCCTTGACTGTCAAGTCTCTGTGCCTTTGCACACCGTTCCCTCTTCTGCCAAGCCCCTCTCATCCCATTTTCCTGGAATGGAGTACACTGGACATTTTCTCTGACTTCCCAGGTGGAATTTGCCATTGTCACTCTTGCATTCTCACTATACCTTGTACTCACCTCCATTTTAAACGTCTAATCCTCGATATTGCATTTATCTGTTCTTGCTCCTGTCTACGCAACCTTCCCACAACTCTTTGAGGGCAGGGGATCCGGTCTTAGTCTCGTTTGCATTCCCAGTGCTTTGCCTTGCTCAGCACCTTGCTGATAGATTATCAGTGAGTGCTAACTAGATTAATTAATGGAAAGTTTGCTTTTCAATATTCTTTGGGGTAGATTTTGATAAATCAATGCACCTGGAAATTATTCCTCAATATTATCAGATCTATGCAGATAAAAAACCTATGAATTTGATACTTTTAGCTGTTAAGTGTGTAAAATCTTAAGATATCATTTTTTTTAAAGATTTTATTTATTTATTTGAGAGAGAGAGAATGAGAGACAGAGAGCACGAGAGGGAAGGGGATCAGAGGGAGAAGCAGACCCCCCCGCTGAGCAGGGAGCCCGATGCGGGTCTCGATCCCGGGACTCCAGGATCATGACCTGAGCTGAAGGCAGTCGCTTAACCAACTGAGCCACCCAGGCGCCCTTAAGATATCATTTTGATACCACTAGCACTATGTTAATTCATCTACTTTACTCAATCATCACATGTTTTTTGAGCAACAGATTATAGTACAAACAGTATGAACACGGGCTATCATGGTACCATTTGTGGATTAAATAAGAGTTTTATATGTGTGTGTAACAAATCAATATTATTATATATATATTTATCTATTCTTTATCATCTATTTCATTGATATCCTATAAGAGTATATTAAAGAATATAAAATATATAGCAAATTAAAACATGGTATTTTGAATTTATTTATGAATCTTGTAAATCAAAAATATAGGAAGAATGATGATGGAAGCATAAAGAAGAAAATAATTATTCTTTTTGGTGAGATCAGGGAAGTTGACATGGAGGAGTTAATTTTTACTCTATTTTGATGATGACTAAGAGTTTTCCAGGTGGAAGACACCATTTTACTCGGAAAAATAGCACAAACAACAGAAAAGTGGCCTGAACATGCTGGGTGTGTTTGGAATCCTGGAACTCAGGGCAGAGGGGTTGGGGTCTCAATGTAGATGAGGGAGGATAAATGTGGAAAGGCAGAGATAAATCAGTCATTTGAAAATCTTACAGCAAAACCCAACAATTATATGCAAAGTCTTTCCTGTTCCTTCAAAAAAAAAATTTTTTTTTTTTGGTAAGTGGATTACCTCTTCATTTTATTGATGGGAATTTCTAAAGAATTAATTGAGTTACAGAAGAAAAAATAAAACTTGCTAAACAAGGAAGATGTTAATCAACATTGCTAGAATGAATATAAATCTCTGCATATTCTTCTTGTAATTATTTTTCATAATTTGCATAAATACCAAGTTTGTGCTTCCTTGAAGCAACTACTGCTATGTGTGATACTTTAATATTTCCTCTATTTTTAGACCTATATTGTTTTTTTCAGAATTTATTGCTATAATATAGTCTGGCCTGAACTAAAATTTTGTACTGGTTTCTTTTTAGAAGGAGAATTTATGAATTTCTTTCATGTAAATGCATACTTCTCTTCTTTTCCCCTTTTTTGTAAAAACCAAAATTGCATTGTCTTGCCTAGGTAATGAATGAATTTGAACTAAAATGCAATCACATTGTTTGATCTTATTTTTCCCCCTTTGGCATTTCCGGATTTCAGACCTCATAATAATTTTAAAAATTAGGTTGGCTTAGGAGTAACTGCACCACCGCATAACTAGTCAGAATTGGCAGGGGAATCAGGAGCTTGGATGGTATTTTGGCACTTGCTTTTGTAATTGAAGAGGAACTCTTCAAGTAAATAGGCTATTCCAGTATTTGGAGTTTTGAGAACGCTCAGCTTAAAATTCTTTCCCATTCTGAATTAAGCCATGTCTCTCCATGTTGGAGACGGTGCCCTGGCATTGCAAACATGATCCATCTAGTTCGGAACTGCTGTCTTCAGAACTGAGAGTGTCGTGCCGCATCCGTGGCTTGCAATGAACCATTTCAGTAATTAAGCTTCGTAGTCTCCATTCCCACAATACGAAATTCTCCCTTGCCAAGGTTTATTTACTTTTCGAAGTTAAACACATTCTTTATTTCTTCCCATCCTGGTAATATAGATGCAGGAAGAAAGGCCTACTTCCACATATTTAGACCAGCTTAGTTCCTTTCCAAATTGAAATCAAAGTTTTAACTGTCTGTTGAGTGGATTATCGTAATAGTCTTCTGACTAGTTTTTCGGCCTTCTACATTAGCTTCTTCTTTTTTTTTTTTTTAAGATTTTATTTATTTATTCATGAGAGACAGAGAGAGAGAGACAGAGGCAGAGGGAGAAGCAGGCTCCCCGCGGAGCAGGGAGCCCGATGTGGGACTCGATCCCAGGACCCTGGGATCATGACCTGAGCCGAAGGCAGACGCTCAACCGACTGAGCCACCCAGGCGTCCCTTACATTAGCTTCTTCTATCCCATTCATTCTCTATATCACAAGAGTCATCTTTCTAAAAGGCAATTTTGACCATTATCCTTCCTACTTAAAAACTGGCAATGGATTTTGGAATAGAAATCGGAAACTTAGTAAGGTCAAGGCCATTTATAATCTGCCCCCACCTACCTGTCTAGTCTCCTCTCTTTCTAACCCTCTCTCCCAGTCTATCCCCTTCCTTCCTTATGAACTGCCTTCTGTACCCTAACCTTCACTTTGTTCACTCACTCTTCTGCTCTCATGTGATTAATAGTTTTTTACAGAAAGTCTTGTTTGATCTTCTGAGCCTAGGGAAGATGTTGTTCTAGTGTCCTTACCATAATGCTATGCTTGTCTCATTACATTTTCTATTTATTCTCTGTTTATGTACATTAGGCAGGAACAATGATGGTAGGTGCTTTGTTCACTCTTTTTTCTTGTGTCCTTTTTGCCACTTCAAAGGTATATAGTAAATATTTATTAAATGGATGAGATGAGAAGTGTGAGAAGCACAAATGTAGCTGAGATACCAAAGTTCTTGTCATTAACCAGCTGACATATCTTGGCCAAATTATCTTAACCTCTCTGAGCCTGTCCCCATATCCTGGGCTGTAAAACAGGGTGTCTGGACAACATAAACTCCATATCCCATCTGGTTTAAAATTCTCTGATTCTACTTTATAATTAAACCAAACATTCCTGAGTACCATGTTTTCCTACCAAGTATTATGTATAAGATCCAATGCAAGTGATGTGAGAGGAAGAAACTAGTAATCTAGTTGGAGAAAGAAGGCCTGGATAAAGAACAAGAAGAAAGGGCATCCATCTTTATAAAATGTGTAAGTCATTATAATTGCCAAGGAAAGGGAAGCAAAAAGTAGTAGCATTGGTTGGTTTTATTTTGAGAAATGTTCTTGGAAATAACTGAGGATGCTACATAAAGTTGGAAAGTACCTGAAAGTGAGAAGCTAGTGTGAAAAATGTTATCAGTGTCACGAGCTGTGAGCCCTTTATAACAGCAAACGAGCATTAAAGCTTCACAAAATGGAATTTTTCTAGTTACAGAGCAGTACCGCAGAGCTATTGGGTGACAAATATCTGCAAGTAGGCTTTTTGGGGGAACATTTTGGGTCAGTTTACTTACACTGTAGCTATCAACATTGACTCAGTACTACTCACACTGAAAGCTCCAAGTTTTGATATACCAACAGCTCTTGCACGGCGTAACGTTATGAGCAATATGTCACATCTGTGCATTTTGGTTTTTCCTGTCTTCTGAGGGCAAACTTAGTTTTTCCAGATCACCTGAATCCTGTGATAGCTTTACATAAAATTTAACAAACAGGAACTGTTCTGACTGATATTCATAACTCAGCTTATTTGTAAGAGTGATTTTTTTTTTTTAGTAGTGTAAGGGATCAAGACAGGAAAAATGGAAAATATTTATCATTGGCCTTGATTGTTAAATGAGATAAGATAAATTGAGCATCTAAGACAGAGAGAGACATATACCAGCCACTCAGTTATTATTTTCAACGCTTCTTGGTCTCTGCCTTCCTGGTTAAGAGGTTGGGCTTTTAGAGTATATGTATATCTTTTTACAAAATTTTATTTATTTATTTGAGAGAGAGCATGAGAAGGAGAGCATGACAGAAAGGGGGGCCAACAGAAGGAGAGGGAGAAGCAGACTCCCTGTTGAGCAGGGAGCCCGAGACGGGGCTCGATCCCAGGACCCTGGGATCATGACCTGAGCTAAAAGCAGACACTCAGCCGACTGAGCCACCTAGGTGCCCCAAAATATATGTATCTTCAACTCTCAATTATATGTGCTTATCCTTTCTTATCCAGGAAGATGTCCTACAAAATGCACAATATTTCAGCTCCTAGGAGATTAGATGTTCGAATCCATTTTTGAATACTTATGACTAGATGATGATTTTCTAGAATGGAGGGAAAATGAAAATCTTATTTATCTAAGTTTCACCATTTCTAAGTCTTGAATGCCCTTGTTTTCCATTTCACTTTTCTAAATTGCTCTCCTACTTTAATATCCTGCTCAATGTGCCACAATTATCATTAAACTTTTCCTGAGTTTCTCACTTGGAAGATATGGATCTTTTTCTCTCTACCCATTCCAATTCTCTCTATATATTGCAGAGTTTTTTGGTTAAGGATGTCCACCAAATATTGGAGCTGGGAATATTGGACTTGGTGTTATTTTATCCGGTTGTAAATTTCTTTTTTTCTTTTTAAAGATTTTATTTATTTATTTGAGAGAGAATGAGATAGAGAGAGAGCACATGAGAGGGGGGAGGGTCAGAGGGAGAAGCAGACTCCCTGCCGAGCAGGGAGCCCAATGCGGGACTCGATCCAGGGACTCCAGGATCATGACCTGAGCCAAAGGCAGTCGCTTAACCAACTGAGCCACCCAGGCGCCTCCAGTTGTAAATTTCAAAGATAAAGAAACAGTTTCCCGGGGGATTAGTAAATTAGTCACTTGTTTTTTATATACAGTTTTTCAGATTTTTGTATCACACTTACATTATGTCCCTGCACATCAATGTATCCCTACTTTCAACAACTCTATCTGGTTTGAAAGGCTCTCTAAAATTCTTACATATCCATCTGACCTTTATCTTCTGCAACTGTTCAAAACATAACCTCTGTTCAGGTTAGGAGCTGTTGGATTACTACTTATTTTTCTAAAATATACTTTCTTCCCCCCACGTATTGGCACCATTTTTGGAAACTTTGCTTATTGGCCTTGCTCTCCTTGGTTGAAATGATTTCTATTTATTTATCCTGCCAACCCACCTATTGTTTAGGGCCCACAGACCTGCCCGAAAAGCTTTCTGATTTACTCTAGCATGTGATCTTCTCTACCTTTTTATGCATTTATTTCCTGTATCATAAATTCCCACATTTTTATATATGTATAGATTTTTGCATTGGTTGTTTCATGCAGTTATGCCATACTCTACTACCTGGATTAATATAATCACCTTCAAATGGGGATTTACCCAGAGTGTTGCCTTGTGTGTGTTCGGCGATTGTTCAAAGTATCTTCTTGGTATCGGGGAGGATAATTTGCCATGTGCCACATTTTGTAAACTCTGACATTCAGATGAGAAGTTCTCTAGAATGTGTTGAAAGTCCTGTGCTTAGAGACAATGTATCCTCTGGATTTAAAAGAAATGTCATTTGTTGTAGCTTCTTAGAACAAACTGGAAAGACCTGGGAGGGAGAGTGAATGGAATTGTCAAGTGGAGTAAGGGGGAATGGAGATCTTTTTTAAGACAATACTGGTTTGTAAAGCCATGAAGTATAACTTCAGACAGTCCTTTGAGAAAACAGTTCCCAGTAAGCTGAAAGGGTAAAATTAAATTGCATCATACATTCAGTGTGGGTGCTTATTAACTGGTTTATGTTCCCATTACAAAATCATTGTGGCAACCCAGTGAAAAAGCAGAGAAAGTGGTTGTTCGAAACCACTATCCATTGGCTCAGGTATCCAATGCGTTCATATAAATGAGATCTGACAAGATTCCCAACAGGGCTGCTGTCATGGCATTGATACTTTTGATTAGATACCAAAGAAGGCCATCTTCGGAGGCTGTTATTTGGATTAATTCCCAGGGCTGATAGCTACCACAGTATCTTTAAAAAGAAATAATGTTACAAGGTATTCATATGCAAATGGGACAGTGATTTAATATTGCAAAGTTTGAGAGAATTGGGAAAATCAACAAAACCGTTCTTTGAAAATTTTGTTACTATCTAGTTGAAATGAAAGAGATAACAGTTTTGTGAGGTAGACCAAAAGCATGGGTGATGGGCCTAGCATGTCAATTTACTTTCTCAGGGGGGATAATGGAGTCTTTATAAAAGCCACTATCTATTACATCACAAGACGAGATTTTTTAAACCTTAATACCAGATTGCAAACATTATCACTGTAGTGACTGTAACATCTGGTAAATTGAAAAGAAAAGATAAGCTTTTTTTTTTAATCTGAAAGTTAATGCCACTTTAAAAGAAAATCTTTGGGGGCGCCTGGGTGGCTCAGTCGTTAAGCATCTGCCTTCGGCTCAGGTCATGATCCCAGGGTCCTGGGATCAAGCCCCGCATCAGGCTCCCTGCTCCGCGGGAAGCCTGCTTCTCCCTCTCCCACTCCCCCTGCTTGTGTTCCCTCTCTCGCTGTGTCTCTCTCTGTCAAAATAAATAAATAAAATCTTTAAAAAAATAAATAAAAAAAAATAAAAGAAAATCTTTGATAACAGTAGATATTAAACCACTTAAAGCAATCAATAAATCTAGTTGGAATAGTGAGGAAAATATAGCCTCGAGCTGAAATGTATTTCACGGGGTCAAGGTTAAATACTATACACCTAAGGTTTGGAGAGAAAACATCTGAAAAGACTAGTTTTATGAAAGAAAGCTCAAGTATAGCCACATGAGAAATTTTCTCACTATTTAAATATGCTTGGATGCAGCTTTTCCAATATGACAATCCCAAACAAAACCACAGGAATTTTTTTTAATCTACAAGCTCTTATTTTATTTATTTGTTTGTTTATTTATTAACTCTTCCTCAGGATCATGAGGCATTGTTAGAAGAACATGAGGCCAGATGGAGAGAATATAAGTGTAGCAGTTATGGGGAATGAAGGAACCGAAAGTGCAGGGAAAGAAGAAATTTCTGCACAGGATAGAATGAATGCATGCTCTCTGAGAAAAATGCAAGAGGAGCTATATTACTAAAGACAGAGCTAGTTGGGAGGGGGATTGAGCTGTCATCTGACCTAAAAATATTCTGACCCAATTTTATCATGCATGGACATTTTGTAATAGAAAAATAAAGGATTTTTAAAGGAATTATTTGCTGTTTTAAGCTATTTGCTACCATGTAAATATTTTTAATGTTCATTGCTATTTCTATCAGTTGTGCTATATTTAGAGTTTTAGATGGTTCATTACATCCTCAGGAGAGGGTAAGGACTAAGGCATAAATAAAATGTACTTCTGAAAAAAAGATCAAATCATAATTTATTGCCTAGTGTAATTTTACGACAGAGTGCCTACTACTCAAATAGCAATGAACTGGGAGAAAATGTCCACTTTGTAATTTAGAAAGCCTCTGTTAAGAATAAAATCTGAGAGATTTTCTGTGTACAATGTGCATGATTTTATCTGGAACATATCTCCACTCCTTTACAAAGTCAATACCACAGCAGCAGACACCTTATTACTTAAAAGCATGTATTTATAACCATTTGGAGCTGATCTGCAGGCTGTCACATGGGGATAATAACCTGTCATAATATGGAAAGCTTGGTTTCCTTGGGTGCCTTTTTGAAAGTTTTCTAGTACACCGCAGATTGGACAGAATAGAGATTATTCCCGTACATTCTAAGCTACTCCTGATCCGGATTCTCAACCTTACTTTTTATTTATTTATTTTTTTATTTTTTAAAGATTTTATTTATTTATTTGACAGAGAGAGACACAGCGAGAGAGGGAACACAAGCAGGGGGAGTGGGAGAGGGAGAAGCAGGCTTCCCGCAGAGTGGGGATCCCGATGCGGGGCTCGATCCCAGGACCCTGGGATCATGACCTGAGCCGAAGGCAGAGGCTCAATGACTGAGCCACCCAGGCGCCCTTCAACCTTACTTTTGATTGACCTGTTAACTCCATGAGTCAAGGAAAGACCCTGTGAGCCACCCATGCAAGTGGCTTATATGTGACATCTCTCTCACATACACATACACATACACACACACACAGAGACATGTATATAAACCTGCTCCTTATGGGGCGCCTGGGTGGCTCAGTCGGTTAAGCATCTGCCTTCGGCTCAGGTCGTGATCCCAGGGTTCTGGAATCGAGTCCCACATCGGGCTCCCTGCTCAATGGGGAGCCTGCTTCTCCCTCTCCCTCTGCCGCTCCCCCTGCTTGTGCTTGCTCTCTCTCTCTCTGACAAATAAATAAATAAAATAAAATAAAGAAATAAACCTGCTCCCTAGAGGGACAGAGAAGGCTGGACAGAGTGCTCAACCACAGACGACTCAGCAGAGGCCAGAGAGGCAGTTCTGGGGGCCCCAGCGTGTCTCCGACTTCTTTCCTACCCTTTCTTCCTTTGCTGTCTGGAAGCCACATTCAGAGATCTCAGAGAATCCAGCTAAACCAAGGATAAGCTTGAAACTCTCAAATCTTTTTGTATTAAAAAAATTAAAAAACATTCTCTTGAAGACTTTTCACCACATTCTTTGCCCTATTCAGAAATTAGGAAATCTCTAAACAAAACAAAACAAAACAAAAAACCCTCCCAAACGACTATATTGATTGGATATCAAACCTTAAGTGCTTTTCTGAATTAGCTGTTAAATTCTATAAATAAAGCCTGGTATGTAATTTATAAAACTTAGGGGACAATGGGATTTGAAGACTTTTTTCCCTCCTAAATATCAAAGTGCTCCATGAAAATCTACTGAAGCAAGGAGACGAACTACAGGGGAATTCTTATCTCATGAAAATCCAGCAGAGATTTCATTCTAGCCAAATGAATAATAGGTATCAACAAATATTTCTTCAAGGATACAATCCACATGTATATGTTGAGGAAAGCAGTTAATACCTAAGGTGTATCTGGGTAATATGTATTGAGTTTGTGCATGTGTTCTAACATATGGAACATATATTTGTTCTGATACTTGGAGATCTTGGCCTTTGAGCACAGCTGACTGGTTACATGTTATTGTTTATGAATGTGATAAAGCAGTCATTTATTTCTTGAGTGGTTAAATTGCTGATTTAGTAAATGGTTTTTCTTTATCTAAAAGGAGGATTGGAGAAATAATGACAATAACTCACATTTGCACAGCATTTTCAGCATGCAAATTGTTTACAAGTATATTATCTTATGAGATCCTCACAATGTAATAAGACATAGATAGAGCAAGTATTCTTTCCTATATTTTCCAGCTGATAAGATAGGCGTTCAGAGAAGTTATGATTTGATCAACATCACACAGCTAATAAGTGTCAGACTCGAGGCTTGAAATCTCATCTTCTGAATCTGAATTCTTTCTTTCCATTGTGCTATGTTTGATTTATAAATTAATACCAGTTGAGTGAGATAATATTTGCTTTAAGAAGTAAACAATGTCTGGTATATTTGGAACAAATAATACACACTACTCTTGAAAGCGAAATAATTTAAGTGAATTGTTATGGAGCTCTAATTGGAAGAAATAGCAATTTAGTAGAAATAAAATTTACTGTACTGGATAGATGGAGTGATGACATGAAAATTCATGAGCATGGCTATCTGAGAACTACTAACCTAGAAGAAAAATCACACAATCTCTACCCCTAAAGTTACACTCACCTAGAGAGCATGTATCCATGATTGTGGTTGCCTTTCCAGAAAAATGCATTCTAATTGATGACAGCATTTATATATCATTAAGTTGTAGTTCTAAACACTACATAATGAGTTGCTGGTACTTTAAGAATGAGAAAAATGATAAAGTACCAAACAAAAATATTTTGAAGAGTAATAAGCCAGCTGTTTCCACGGACTTTTGTGTGAAGTTTACTTCACTTTTCACGTGTACTTATTATGTATATTTCACTTCATGTGATACACTTTTTTTTTCTTACCACAAGCCTTCTCTTGTACCGGTATTATTGAACAGCAATAGTTGGATGTGGTTTAATTAAATAGGACTTGTCACTCAGCCCAAACAACCTGAACAAGATCTAGTCTACATTTTTAAATTGACTGAAAGTCATTTTTATCCAATATACTAAAATTTTCACCAAGTTCTTGTTGGAATATATTGTATATGAAGTCAGTCTGTGTTTGATTTTAAAGTAATAATTTGAAGAATTCTTTTATCCAAAGGTATCACTGGACTATTTTATTCAGTAAGATTTAGGGCAAAAAGTACACAATAGCCTGTTTGATCTCAATTAATTTTCACATTGAGTATGGCCAACTATTGCTGATAACAAATGTGCATATTCTGGTTCCAATTAATTCATGTTCCTATTTTTTGCCTAACGCAAAATTCTGAAATGATTAGAAACATAGTATCTGGCACCATTTCCGAATTGTAGATCAGGGATTGTCAAACTATTGCCTATAGCCCCAATCTGGCCACACCATTTTTTTATTAATAAAGTTTGTTTTATGTTCCAGCCATGTTCTCTATGTCGAGATTCACAGCTATTTCATATAATTAATATTGCAAAATAGATGTGAACTTTTTGAGCTGTCTCTGAAATACTCAAGCCTAACATAGCCACTCTCATTTACCTACATGTTATTTAAGACTACTTTCATGGTACAAGACAGACTGAGTAGTTGCAAAAAAAGACTGTACAGGGCGCCTGGGTGTCTCAGTTGGTTAAGCGACTGCCTTTGGCTCAGGTCATGATCCTGGAGTCCCGGGATCAAGTCCCGCATCGGCTCCCTGCTCGGCAGGGAGTCTGCTTTGCCCTCTGACCCTATCCCCTCTCATGTGTTCTCTCTCATTCTCTCTCTCTCAAATAAATAAATAAAATCTTTAAAAAAAAAAAAGACTGTACATATGTGTCCCGGGAGAAAGATGGAAAAGAGTGCTATTTGACAGAAGTGTGCTGGAGCAATGTGGACTCCATGATGGAGTAAGAATATGGGGCTTTGGGGAAAAGTCTATGAAAGCAGAGGGAGAATATGGTAGAAGAAAGATGACTGGAGGTGGACTGTGGAAGGTCAGGCCAACAAGTCTAGACCTTAATAAGGTGGGAACCTTTGTGTAATGATTTTGGAAGCAATGATTTTGGAAGCAATGGTTTGGAAGGCGACTCTTAGGTGGGCTGCATGAAAGGCTGGAAGCAGGGACACAGGTGGTTCCACCTATATCTCACAATGCTGGTTTGGATGAAAAGAACACTGCTTGGTTGACTAAAATAGTAATGAGAAGGAAGATACTGAAATCAGGGAGGCATCGAGAAGGCGGATATTATATTTGAAGATTGATTAGCAAGAGTGAGGGAGGGAGAAAATGAGAGAAGTTTACAGCCAAGTATGAAGGCAGACCCATTGTTATCATTTCTTGAATTGAGGATTTGAGGGGAGAGAATTTGAAATGTTGAGAGAAGACAGAATGTATAGACATTTGACAAGGATTTTGAGATGGAGGTAAAGTAGGGATTTCACAGCTAAGAACTTATTTCCTTTATATTTTGTTATTTAACAAACTACCCCAAAACTATGGCATCAAATAAAAACAATTATTTATTTTGTTCGTGAATCAGCAAGTAAAGCAGAACTTGTGAGGGAGAGCTCATTTCTGCTCCACACAGCATCACTTGGGGTAGCTGGCCTAGAGGCTGGAAGACTCACCATCAATGTAACTCCCTTGCGTGGCTGGTAAGTAGGTGCTGACTTGTTGTCTGGGAGCTCCATCAGGACTGTGGGCCAGCAGCTGTATTTGCTCCCCAAAGGTTGCTCGGGCTTCCGTATGGCATGGTGACTGGGATTCAAGAGCAAGAGTAACAAGAGATGGGAAGTGAAACTGCCCATTTTAAAGGCCTGAACCCCAAAACTGGCATTGTATCTTTTCAACTGATTCTATTTGTCAAGCACTTACAGAGCCCAGAGTCAGGGTGAGGAGATGTTTACATCTCAGTTGGAAGAGTGTCAAATAATTTTGGCACCGTGTTTTTACACCATCACGAACTGGAGTTCAAGCATCAAGGTCAAAGCTAATAACCTGTTCAGGTTATTGTTCTGCGGGGAAGTTCTGAAGCAAGTGGAATGGGTGACTTTCGAGAAAATGGGGCAAGGAAAGAGCAGAAGGTCCAAAACAAAATATCATTTTATTTACATTTAATGAATTAGCAGGGAAACGCGGTGGCAATAAAAAATATAGAAATATTATTTGAAATGGAGTAGATGGCAAGGCAGTGGTTGCAGAGTATTATTTGCTTCTTATCTAGGTTTTTGTTTTATGTTCCAGCCATGTTCTCTATGTCGAGATTCACAGCTATTTCATATAATTAAAATTGCAAAATAGATGTGAATTTTTTGAGCTGTCTCTGAAATACTCAAGCCTAATCTTACTACTCCCTCCTGCACCCCAGAAAGAGAGAGAGAGAGAAAAAAGAGACCATAGGACTGGTTGTTTTAATAGCTCTTGCAAAACTTGCTCACCAAAGTGATGGCTGGTGACATGCTGTTCTGCTCTCTGTATCTTAGGGACAAAGGAGTTAGCAGACTCTGGTGTCCTGTGGAGTATGATGTGCACACCTGCTCTGCTTTGATGAAGCCTATTGCCTACACTGTGTGAATAAGAGGCCCATAATTTTGTGATGGAAAGTAACTGAAGGCTCTCTGGCTATCTTGTTAGAAAGCCATGTATTTTAAATAATGACTTTCATGCAGCATTCAGCTGGGTCAACTCTATCCATGGATCTTATAGCAACTTATATCAGGTGATCATCTTGAACATAATTTTATGAGCCTACAATTTCTCCTAAAATCTCTAGAGCCTAATGTATCTTCTTAATAATCTCTAGATAATACTGACACTGTCCAAGTCTTTGGAAACAGCTCAGGGATTATCTGATTGGCCTGCCTCCTACCTCCCTCTCCAAAGACCAAAATAACAGGAATACATTCTTGGATGTCAAAGTAATAATTTAACTCCATCCAGTGTTCTCACTGATGTGCTATTTGTTTTATGAATTCACTCTAGATTTCTCAGCTCATGCTAGATTTTTTAAAACCATAAAATGACTCTAAATAATTAACTCATGAAAATGTCACTGTGTCCTCAAGAAAGATGAAAGGAAACAGAAAGAAAAGAGTGCTCACAAGACACGTATTTGTAAAATGCCCTATATAACACTATAATGTCTATCTTCAAGATTATTATTTCGTTTGGAAACATTTAATATTAAAAATTTCTCAAAAAAAAATGTGTTTCTGTTATCTTGGTTACATTACAGTAAAAATTTGTCTATAAAGAGATTTCTTTATTGTTTTTTATGGGCTACTTTAATTATAATGCTGTTATAAGAATAATCATAACAAGTCCCAAAATGCCACTTGTAACTTTAACAACAACAATAATAATAATGGCTGACATGTTCACAGCACTTACTGTGTGCCCCAAATGTTTCACATATATTAACTCACCCAATTTACCCAACAACTGTATGAGTACTTAGATGGGGTGTGATAAATGGTAGTTTTTTTTTGCCAACCTATTACTGTACCATTCTCAATTAGCTCATAACTGCTCCCATTTTTTCTTATTTGATTATATCATAGAACTGCTTTAGGTCCAGACATCTCACAGTGTTACTCAAATTTGCTACTAAATCTCCTGTACTTCACTCCAAATAAATAACTATGCTCACCAAGGTCTTATTATTCTTTGATTATTTCTAGTATGATTTTTTCCTTTATCCTCATCTATACTTGAAATAAGTACCCATCCTCTATTTGACAATATTCCTTCTCAAATTTTAAAACTCATCCCCAGTGTCATTACTCAAAATGTAAATTTTAATTTGTTTCTAAGCTGATTATGAAGTGTGTATCTCATGACTTATTAGCAGAGAATGAAAAGTGATTCCAAACCAATGGGCTCACATGTCTGTAAGCACTGGAATGTCTGTAAGCACTGTAAGCACAGAATGCACAAAAAAGAGGATGGGACATCCTCTTTTTTGTGCATTCTGTGCGACCATCTATATACATAACAGGAAAAATCTTCGAGATTTCACCAGCCATGTGTTCAAGGACTCCATTACCTTTGTGTGTGTGTGTGTTTAAAGATTTTATTTATTTGAGAGACAGAGAAAGTAAGAGAGAGAGCATGAGCGGCGGGTGGTGGGTGGGGAAGAAGCAGACTCCCCACTGAGCAGGGAGCCTGATGTAGGGGGGCTCAATCCCAGGACCCTGAGATCATTACCATAGTCCAAGGCAGATGCTTAACCAACTGAACCACCCAGGCACCCCTGTGGGTTTTTTTTGTTTGATTTTTTTATCTTTTCTGATTATGAGCAATGCTAGGCAGGTTTTCTCAATTTACTTGTTAAAAGTTACTATATGACAGGGACGCCTGTGTGGCTCAGTAAGTTAAGCCTTCAGCTTAGGTCCCGATCCCGGGGTCCCTGGATCGAGCCTTTTGTCAGGCTCCCTACTCAGCATGGAGTCTGCTTCTCCCTCTCCCTGTCTCCTTCCCCCACTGCTTGTGCTCTCTCTCTCTCAAATAAATAAATAAAATCTTTAATAAAATGTTATAGGACAATCAAACCTCAAAAATGGAGAAAATCAAAGCCCACTTCCATCCTTCTGTGGTAGTAGTTTTCTCAATGTAACCATTTATGATACTTTCACTCAAACTGGGGAAAGCCTGTATTTGTGATTACACAACAATTAACATTAGTCAGTTGGCTTACTTTTTGTTCCATTAAGATAGGAAATGTATTCCATTGAATATTTATTTATTGAGCACACATCGGCGAGCATAGAAATATACGTCCTATCACCAGAGGCCCTTTTCAATACACGTTAATAATGATAATTTGTATTTGTCATTTTAATTTCTAAATATCCTCTATATTTATAGTGAAGTTTGACGAAACTGAGGCAGAGATGTGGATCACACATACAATAAATATATGGAGCATTGGGACTACAAGCTAAGCTACATGACCAGTTCTGTATACTTTCCAAAAATTGGTGAGATTGCACTCTTATTTTAAATATCAAAGCTCCTGGAAGTCTTCCCTGACCCATTTTGTATTTTGGGCTCCTAGTGTGGTTGTTCACTGGTTGTGTACTGAATATCTGAATGCATACAACATGGCATTCAAGATCCATTTGATTTTACTAATAGAGCTTCCCAACTGGTGTGCAAAGTGGGTTACAGGTGTGTGATCTTCATTCTCTTCAGTCCTCAGGACCTCCAACAGGAAGCAAGGTATTGGGTAGTAAACAGCCTCACCTTTACCCTGTATGCTATAAAAGGATTCTCATCTTCTGAGAGTGCCGTGCCATGAAAAAACTTAAAAACCACATGTTTAAGACACATATTGCTGATAAGAAAGAATATCATGGAGCTGATTAAAATTCCAAATAAGAACTTCTTGGAAGAGCAACTGGCTGAACCCATGGAAAACAGAAAGAATAAACTAATGGAGACAAAAGGAAAAAGAGTGAGTTATCAAAGAGAAACCAATACTAAATAAATAAATAAATAAATAAATTTTAATTTTGATAAATAAATCAAAAGCTCTTTGGCAGGGATGAGAAGAAAAGAAAAACTACTAGTAAACTGAATTTAAACAGGAGACTATGTAAATTAGAAATGAGAATGGCAGAATGATCACAGGTATAAAATGAGTTAAAGGGCTTACAAGAGAATAATTTGCCTGAGCTTATTTAAATAAATATAAAACGTGAATAAAATTGACGACTTCTAAGAGACTAAAAGTCTCCGAAATTGATCTCAAAAGAGACCCATGACCATGGAAGAAACGGGGAGCATTTTCAAAGAATAAGCATCCAAAACATGCTAGGCCAGTAGTTTCAGAAGTGAATTCTCTCAAAAACTTTGAGGCATAGAGAACTTCAATGCTATTCACATTGTTCTAGGAAACCGAAGGAAAGTAAAAGTTCCAAAATATTTTTACAAATCAACAGGAGATGACAACAAAACCTTAAAATTCGCACATAAAATTAAGTGAACTAATCTCATTTATGAATATCTATAGAATCATAAGAATATGAATCAGAATTAGCAATGCACTAACAAGTGATATACCCTGATCGTGGGATGAAGGGGAGTTCATGTTAGGCATGCAAGTGTGGATTTGTGTTAGGTTATCAATGAATGCAATGTTTACCTTATTAATAGGTGAGAGGAGAAAAAGATTGCTTTTTAAATACATTCATAAATTAATCTGGCAAAATTCGACACCACAACCTGAATTAGAAAAAAATATGTGAATATAATATAAATGAACAACAGTCCCTTCCTCTGATACGGACCTCAAAAGAATGATTAATTATGAAACAAAAGATTTCTCAGTAATGTTGGAAATAGGAATGATGACTACTATCACTGTTACTATTTAAAATTACTAGGATTTTTTTTTTACCCCATAATTAGGTAAAAGAAGGAAAATGTTTTCAAAACTAGGAATTAAGAGAAACTATTGGAATCATTTACATATAATATGCTATATATAAAGAGCCCAAGAGGGCACCTGGGTGGCTCAGTCGGTTGAGCCTCTGCCTTCGATTCAGGTCATGATTCCCAGAGTCCAGTGTTCAAGCCCAGCATCGGGCTCCCCTGCTGGGCAGGGAGCCTGCTTCTCCCTCTCCCTCTGCCTGCTTGTGCTCTCTCCCTGTCAAATAAAAAATAAAAAAATAATCTAAAAAAAAATGAAAAAAATAAAGAGTCCAAGAAATAAAAGTGCAAATGGAAATAGAGAATTCCATAAAATGGTGGGTCATAAAGGGTGAGAACATAAAAATTAGTAGTCTGTATGTAATAATAGGCTATAAAATAAAATGGGTGGAAATATTTCATTTACAATAGCAAATATATTTCAACTGTAAACATTTAGCCTATCTGGACATAAATGCAGAAGAAGCCTTACAAGAAAGAAATTTAAAACTAAACTAGAATACTTTATATAAATGAGATTTTAATCCATGGGAAAATACATCTTATTCATATTTAGAAATGTTCAATGGTATTAATATGTCCGTTCTCCCTAAATCAATTTATAAATGCATGTAACATGTTTGAAAATATCAAGAACTCTTGGAGAATTGACAAATGCTACTAATGTTCATGTGGAAAAATAAGAATATGAGATCTGCCAAAGAATATCTAAAAAAGAAGAGTAATAAAGTATCCATCCGTACTGATACTAAGACATATTACAATGTCATAATAATTTAAACCCTTTGGGACTGGTATAAGCAGATAAGTGAAACTGAAACTATTCAAGATATTTGAGAAGTCAATTCAGTTAAATACCACATTTTACGTTACTTGAATTTAAGATGCAATATTCAATATTATTGGGGAAGTATTGGCTACCTTTTTTAGCAAAAGTTAAGTTGAGATTCCCCTCGTCTCCCACTGTAAACTGTAAATAAAGGATTTGAAAAAAATAGTATCACTGAGTTACAGAAAATAACTTTGGTGAAATTTGGTATATGTGTATGATGTATGCCTTCCCATGCATCACAGTAAACTCAGAAGCCATAATTAAAAATTGGCAATTTTGACTACAATTAGAAACAACTGTAGGGAGAAAAATCATGAACAGAGTTAGAAATACAAAAGTGAAACGGATTTTCTTGACATACAAAAACATTTATAGCAAATATCAAAAACTAATAGAAAAATATTCAAAGTCATGACTTTGACAACGTATTACAAAAGGAATTAGGAATTCAAGTGGCAAATAACTTTAAAAATGTTTAATTTCACAGCAAAAATCACTAAAAAAATCTTTCAGATTAGCAAAGATTAAAAAAAAAGATTCAGTCAGCAGTAATTTAGTGAAAAAGATTTTTCCCATTGTGTTGGGACACACAGAGGAATATGTATATAAACTCTCTGGGTGGCAATTGACAGTATTCTCATGACATCATCAATGACAACACCATTGCTCATATTTTCTGATTCAGAAATGCTTACATATGGTTATACAAGTGGTGTAAAAAGTAATATCGATGTATACATACTTACAGTTTCTGCATTGAAGCATTTTTGGAAGAACATACAGGAAACTGCATGGCTATTTCTGTTGGTTGAAAATGTAAGTGAGTCAAGGAAGAGAATTTTACTTTCTACTTCTTAAAGAAATGTGTTTCCTTGTGTGTTTCCCTCCTTTGATGCTGCAGAGGATGCCTGACTTCAGACACTCCTTTACTGCCTTTTTGTGTAATACTTTGCATCCATCACTTGAGGCACAGATTTCCACCCTAAATTGACCTCTGCATCAGAGGCTGTATTACATAATTGACTTCTGGGTGGCTTTGATGGAAGAGGTCAGAATCCTGGGCGAGGGATTGTTTTGAGGATGACCTCAAAAAATAGAGCATTAAAACCTGAAGGATTTGACAAGTGGGGGCAGACCCAAACTCCACCCCTGACAATTTCCTAATTGAGAAGTGAGAGTAGTTAGTCTATTTTAGAGAAACATGAGAAAGGTCAGTTGGGACACGAAATATGTTGTCCTGAACTTGAGGATTATGAAAATGCAAGTCACTGTCTGTTATCTTTTCCCCGGAGTACTGCAGCTTGAAAGGGTATTTCCATTGTCTGTGTGGCTTTGTCATTTAGAGTTTCTTGTATCCCATACTTTATTTGCCTGGCTTTTACAATTTTTTTTGTGTGCTCCATATTTATATGTTTAGTAGCCCAATTAGATTTAATATTTTCTTATAATGGGGGATGTTTTCCTTTATGTTTTTTTCCTATTATGCTAAGAATTTATTGAGTGTTTAATGGTACCAAACGTTCTTGAGTTCATCTCCTTGTTAGCTTTAGATTTCATCCATTTTAACCTTTGATCCTCCTTGTGATTCCTCTTCCTTAATTTCCACTCTACTACCCCAGTTGGACCCTTGTATTCATACACGAATCAAATTAATTTTCTTCTAGTTCCCCTTGGGTTAGACTCCTTTCTTAGCTTCTTATTATTTAAGAGGTAAAACCCAAATGAAAATCCTAAATTCTTAGTGTCTCACTAACAGCCTCAGTTATCTCTCTAACTGTATCACTAAATCCTTTTCTAAAAAGATTTCACTGCAGCCAGACTGGTTTGGCCATTGTCCTTTGAACGTGCATTTGTTCCTTTCCACTTGGATATTCTTCTCCCTTAAATCCAGTTTTTGTGCAGGTTGACTTTCATTTTTCTATTATGGACTTCTTCATCTCTCATTTGACCTTTAGCATATACTACATTGTACTATTATTTAATACACTATATCTGTGTTCTCTTATACTACATTGTACTGTTATGTAATACCCCTGTGTTCTGTTTGTGCAGAAAGACTGTACATTCCTTGAGGGCAAGGAGCAACATTTATATTTTTTCTGTTAGTGGCACCTACAGTCTTGAACAAAAAAGGTCCTTGATAAGTGTTACTACATTAATAGTGGTTTAAATGAGATAATACAGTTCACTAGAAATCTAATTTAAAAAACGTAGAGCTTCTATATAACGGTATTCTACACAAATTGTGTTTACTTTGAAGTTTTAAAACCTCCATCCACAAATTGGTCCTTTTTGCCAATCTAACCATTTTAGGATTTTCTTTTTATAGTAGACTTTTTTAGAGCATTAATAGATTTACAGAAAAGTTGTGCAGTAAATACAAAAAGTTCCTATATATTCTCCTTGCTCCCAGTTCCCCAAATTTCTCTTATTATTATCATCTAGCATTAATGTGGTATATTTATTATAACTGATGAAGCAATATTGCTGTTTATAAATTAAGGTCTATGTATAGTTTACATTAGGACTGACTCTTGGCATTGCATAGTTCTGTGGATTTTGACAAATGTATAATATCGTGTATTATAATACAGTATGATACAGATTAGTTCCACTGCCTTTACATTCCCTCTGTGCTCCACCTAGTCATTGTTCTCTCCAGCCCTGAACCTCTTGAAACTACTGATCTTTTTATTCTCTCCAGTTTTGCCTTTTCCAGGATGTCAGATAGTTGGAATCATACAGTACGCAGCCTTTTCATATTGGCTTTTTTCACTTAGGGATGTGTATTTAAGTTTCCTCCCTGACTTTTTTTTTTACAGTTTTTTTATTATGTTATGTTAATCACCATATATTACATCATTAGTTTTAACTCATTTCTTTTTATCATCAAATATTATTCAATTGTATGGATGTATCAAAATTTGTTTATCCATACCTATTGAAGGACATTTTGGTTGCTTCCAAGTTTTGGCAATTATGAATAATGCTACTATAAACATCACGAAGATTTTAGTGTCAATGCAAATTTTCAACTCATTTTGGTAAGTCTGTAGGAGCATGATTTCTGGAGTAGGTGGTACATCTGTGTTTAACTTTAGAAAAAACTATCTAACTTTCTTACAAAGTAGCTGCACCAATTTTCATTCTCCCCAGTAATAAATGAGAGTTTCTGTTGATCCACATCCTCACCATCATTTGGTGTTGTCAGTGTTTTGGATTTTAGCCCCTCTAATAGATGTTTAGTGGTATCTCATTTTTGTTTTAATTTTCAATTCCCCGATGGCATAAGACGTAGTACATGTTTTTCATAGGCTCATTTGACATCTGTGTATCTTCTTTTTTTTTTTTTTTTGACAGAGAGAGAGATAGCGAGAGAGGGAATATAAGCAGGGGGAGTCGGAGTGGGAGAAGCAGGCCTCCCGCGGAGCAGGGAGCCTGACACGGGGCTCAATCCCAGGACCCTGGGATCATGACCTGAGCAGAAGGCAGATGCCTAAGGACTGAGCCACCCAGGCGCCCCATCTGTGTATCTTCTTTGCTAATGTGTCTGTTCAGATCGTTTGTCCACTTTTTAATTGGGTTATTTGGGTATTTTTATTGTTGGGTTTTGACATTTTAAGTTGAGCAGTATATTTTGGAGTCCTTTACCATATGTGTATTTTGAAATGTTTTCTCCCAGTCTGTACTTTGCCTTTTGATTCTCTTACTGGAGTCATTTACAGAGTAGACATTTTAGGTTTTAATTTAAAAACTTTTTTTTTTCTTTCTTGGCTCGTTTTTGGTGTTCTGTTTAAAAAGTCATCACCAATCTCAAGGACGCCTAGATTTTCTCCTATGTTATTTTGTAGATGTTTTGTAATTCTGAATTTAACTTTAAGACCTATGATCCATTTTGAATCAATTTTTGTGAGAGGTATAAGGTCTGCGTCTAGATTCAGTGTTTTGCATGTGGATGTTCCATTATTTTAGCACCATTTGTTGAAATGACTTCTTTCTTCATCAATTTGCCCTTGCTTCTATGTTAAACATCAATTGAAGATATTTATGTGGCTCTATTTCTGAGCTATTGGTTGCAACAGTCTATTTTTCTATTCTTTTGCCAAGACAACACTTTCTTGATTACTATAGCTTTTTAGTAAGTCTTGAAGTTAAATAGTGTCTGTTCTCCAACTTTGTTCTTCTTTAGTAATAGCTACTCTGGGTCTTTGGCCTCTCCATATAAACATTAGAACCAAATTGCTGACGGCTGAAAAACAACTTGCTAGGATTTTGATGGGGATTGTATTGATTCTATAGATCAAAATGGACATAACTGACATCTTAACAATATTATGTCTTCTTACCCATGAACATGAAATAGCTCTTCATTTATTTAGATCTTCTTTAATGTCTTCCTTCAGAATTTTGTAATTTTCCTCATATAGATCCTATACATATTTTGTTAGATGTATACCTAAGTATATTTTTGGTGCTAATGTAAATAGTTTTATAACTTTAATTTCATATTTCAATTGTTTGTTGTTGGAATATAGAAATGTAATTGACTTTTGTATATTAATCTTGAGTCCTGTAATCTTGCAGTAATTACTTAATAGTTCCAGGAGGTTTTGTTGTTGATTCTTCAGGATTTTTTTATATAGAAAATCATGTCATCTGCAAAGACAGTTTTATTTCTTCCTTCTCAGTCTGAATACATTTTATTTTATTTTCTTGTCTTATTGCATTAACTTGGACTTCTAGCACAGTGTTGAATAGGGATAGTGAGATGAGACATCTTAGTCTTATCCCTGATCTTAGGGAGGAAGCATCTAGGTTTTTTTTTTTTTTTACCCTTAACTATGATGTTGACCATAGGTTTCTTGTATATATATATATTTTTATCACATTGAGGAAGTTTTCCTCTACTCTTAGTTAGCTGGGGATTTTAATCACAAATTGAATTGAATTTTCAATTTTCTCAAATGCTTTTTCTGCATCATGATCATGTCATTTTTCCTCTTTGATCTATTTAAGTGATAGATTATATTCATTGATTTTTGAGTGTTGAACCAGCCTTGCACAACTGGAATAAATCCCAGCTGGGCATGGTGTATAATTTTTTATGCACAATTAGATTAAATTAGCTAATATTTTGTTGAGGATTTTTAGAGAGAGAATGGTCCTTTTTTGTAATGTCTTTATCTGCTTTTGATATTAGGGTGATGATGGCCTCATAGAATGAATCAGAAAGTATTCCATCCTTTTGGTCCTTTTTTTTTTTTTCCAGAGGTTGTAGAGAACTGGTATCATTTTTCCTTAAATGTTTGGTAGAATTCAATAATGAAAATATCTGGGTCTGGTGCTTTCTGTTATGGAATGTTATCAATTATTGACTCCATCTTTTAATTCAAATTATGTGTCTTTCCACATGTGAATTATGATAAATTTTGTCTTTCAAGGAATTGGTTCATTTCATCTTAATTTCAAATTTGTGTTTCAGAGAGTTGGTCAGAATATTCCTTTATTATATTTTTAACTCCATAGGATCAGTAGTGATGACCCCTCTTTCATTTCCGATGTTAGTGATTTGCATTTTAGGATTTTTTACATTTATGTTTCATTGCTCTATATTTATGTCCAGATGTCTTAACATATTATGAACAAGACTTAGAACAGAATTTACCATAGACAATTCATGTACAATACACAAAGTCTGGTTCTCCAAGTGAATATATATGTGGCACATTACATATCAAAAGCATAGAGGAAAAGCAAACAAATAACATTATAAATATGAGGTGTATTTTTAGTTAAGGAGTTTCATTATTCAGATATAAGCAATCACACATAGTCAGAAAGACCCTTTAATTATTTATTTGTTAACATTTTGATTCCACAGAGTCTGTCCAGAAAAGCTCAAGGAAAGGTATTTGGTCACTTCATTTAGTTTAGAAGTACTCCGTTGTTACAGGCAAGTATTGCAAGAATAATCATCTTCAGGCTGTCCCCAATTATTGTGGCTTTATTGAAGATACAAGGCAATTCACACGGGCTACACAATTTATTCCTCTCCTATTTGGCATTATCTGTTGTGACTGGGACCTTGTGTTTTCTGTATGTAATTTTTATTTGGAAAATCACAGTTGAATAAAGCCTGTAGGGCTACTGCCTTCTCTTCATTTATTTACTCAATCAAATTTTATTGCATACCAAAATTTATATTATTTCTGTGAAGAGAAGTAAAAGGTATATTAAAATTAAAAACTGGGGGAAGATATGAAACAGGTGAGTATTTCAGAAACAGATATATTTGGGATCTTTAAAACAAGTGCAGCGTTTCTAAACTGATGAAACCAGAACTGAATAGAGAAACTCCAACTTGATGTTCTATTAGATAAACTGATTAGCACTTTAGAAAAGCAAAGCACTTTTGTAAATAAAACACTGGGCTCAAGAGTCAGGAGACAGGGGTTTGGGAACTGACTTTGCTACTGACTAGCGGTGTGATACCGGGCAGGTCACAATCTGTTACGGTCTGAGTGAGATACTGCGAATGATCTGTCTGTATGGTTTTCTTTCAGTTCTGTGAGACCCTCACAGCACCCAACAATCTCAAGTACCAAACAGGTTAATAAAAAAAGTGTAAATATGTGAGAAGGAATATGTACCATTTTAGCTTCAATCTTGTTTTCATTTTCTGTGTCCGCTTCATTGTCTTCCCTTTCTCCCTTCTGTCTCTTTTTGATCCCTCCTTCCCCTCCATCTATTCTTCCTCCCTACTCCTTTAATTTTCTTCTACAGCACCTCTTTTCTTTTTTTTTTTTTAAAGATTTTATTTATTTATTTGACAGAGAGAGAGACAGCTAGAGAGGGAACACAAGCAGGGGGAGTGGGAGAAGGAGAAGCAGGCTTCCCGCCGAGCAGGGAGCCCGATGCGGGGCTCGATCCCAGGACCCTGGAATCATGACCTGAGCCGAAGGCAGGCGCTTAACGACTGAGCCACCCAGGCGCCCCTACAGCACCTCTTTTCTTACTGCTTTTCTCCCTCTTGCTCTGCTTGTGATATGGGAAAGTTGATGATAAATATAGAATCAGCAGTTCCTATTCAAGGCCGGAGAGGTTTCTAAGCCACAAGTTAAAGCTTGGTATTAATAAGGCCAATACCACTTGAATTCCCAAGGGTAGCCATGTATAGAGAGGAGAGATTTACCTGCCACTATTTGTAGAGAACAACCCTGCACCTGTTCTTCTAGAACTAGGAATTTTTCCAAACCTGGTAATAAATGGGTTAAGTGGGGGTCCGCTGGGACTCTTGATGCATCCCGGTCAGTCTTCTCTGTGTCACAAAGGCGATGTTTCCATGCACAGACAACTGTAGCCGAAGAGTGGGGTGCTTTTCTCCAAGAAGCTCAGGGCCTCTTTATATCAGTGTGCTCACTATTTACACACAGTACAAAGTCAGTGAAATGAAAGGGAAGTCCTAACGCTCAGAGGTTTTAGATAAAGTGGCCCAAACAGTCTTTTCCTTCATCAAAAATGTTTACAATTTATTATGCTTCATATTTCTCTGTGAAGAGATAAGGTGTAATTTTCTAAAGGCTCCTGGGGCCTGTGCTTCGTAGATAGGAGGCCACATGTCACAGTTTGCCTAGGACAGTCCTGGCTAGTGCCCATGGTCTCCCCACAGCTGTTAATAGAGCCTCCTTTTAATCTCAAAAGTGTCGCAGTTTGGAAGATAAATTATATGGCCCCTCTATTCACAGACCATCAGGAAACCAAAGGAGCTGTTTCTCGTATGCATTAGATAAGGCACAATTTGGTTTTTCTCATCCTAGCTAAGGCCCTGCTGGTGAGTCAACAGTGCCGAAAGACAACACAGAGCCCCTTCTGTGTCTCGTGGCATATCTTGAGACCTTTATGATTGGTTCAAAATATGGAACTGCTCTCTTTTATGAACCAGTTCATCAGTTTGAGCATTAGTTGACAAAGTAAAATGCTTCTTTTTTTAAATTTTTAAATTTTTTTTATTTTTTATTGTTATGTTAATCACCATACATTACATCATTAGTTTTAGATGTAGTGTTCCATGATTCATTGTTTGTGCATAACACCAACAACAAGACAGAAGAAAGAGAAATTAAGGAGTCGATCCCATTTACAACTGCACCCAAAGCCATAAGATACCTAGGAATAAATCTAATCAAAGAGGCAAAGGATCTGTACTCAGAAAACTATAAAATACTCATGAAAGAAATTGAGGAAGACACAAAGAAATGGAAAAACGTTCCATGCTCATGGATTGGAAGAACAAATATTGTGAAGATGTCAATGCTAACTAGAGCAATCTACACATTCAATGCAATCCCCATCAAAATACCATCCACTTTTTTCAAAGAAATGGAACAAATAATCCTAAAATTTGTATGGAACCAGAAGACCCTGAATAGCCAGAGGAATGTTGAAAAAGAAAAGCAAAGCTGGCGACATCACAATTCCGGACTTCAAGCTCTATTACAAAGCTGTAATCATCAAGACGGTATGGTACTGGCACAAAAACAGACACATAGATCGATGGATCAGAATAGAGAGCCCAGAAATGGACCCTCAACTCTATGGTCAACTAATCTTTGACAAAGCAGGAAAGAATATCCAATGGAAAAAATGACAGTTTCTTCAACAAATGGTGTTAGGAAAATTGGACAGCCACATGCACAAGAATGAAACTGGACCATTTCATCACACCACACACAAAAATAGACTCAAAGTGGTTGAAAGACCTAAATGTGAAACAGGAGTCCATCAAAATCCTAGAGGAGAACACAGGCAGCAACCTCTCCGACCTCAGTTGCAGCAACTTCTTCCTATACACATCACCAAAGGCAAGGGAAGCATGGGCCAAAATGAACTATTGGGACTTCATCAAGATAAAAAGCTTTTGCACAGCTTTTTATCTGTCAACAAAACCAAAAGACAACCGACAGAATGGGAGAAGATATTTGCAAATGACATTTCAGATAAAGGGCTAGTATCCAAAATCTATAAAGAACTTATCAAACTCAACACCTAAAGAACAAAGAATCCAATCAGTAAAATGCTTCTTGAAAAGGCTTGATCCTTGTTAAAAATCAGTCTGATTTAGGGAAGAGTAGAACTTTCAGCTGAGTTTTCCTGGGAACGTAAAATTGTTGAATTTGCAGAAATAAAGGCACATTTGGTTTGATTTATCAACTCTTCAATTACAATTATTGAAAATCACAAAGTTTGAAACTATGAGCTGTGATTGCATTTACCCTGCTTTCGCCTATTGCTCGCTTCCATCAGATGAGTATGCACAAGAAACCGTTATTGATTTGACAGTGAGTGGAGCTTCTTGGCTCAATGAATTATGCTTGGTCACAGAAAACATTTGAGAGAGTATGCAGAGTGTACACTTCTTTTCCAGAAACCTGTAGTCCTCATGCTTTTGGGGGATCCGATTTCATTTTAATTTAAAACTGCTAACTCAACTGTGTTCACTATGATATCAGCAAATGATAGGGGATAATTTATCATTGTGAAGGAAGTATAAAAGTGAAAATCTGGTAAGGGACTGAAATGAATGGGTCAAATGTTAATCATATAATTAAGATGCTTTTTCAAAACCTAGTATTATAACTTTCCTGACTTCATAGTATGGAGCTCATGGTTTTGGATAAAATGAAGGTAATATTGGCTCATCCCATCCCCCTGTTCATCTTGTTCACTATGTTCCAATCATACTGCCAACTCCTTGGTCTTGGAATGTGCTAGTCTCTCAATAACCTGAGGCTTTTGTATTGCTATTCATTAATTGAGAAGTGCTTCCCACAAGGATAGTTTCTTTTCTGACATTGAATTCCTACCTCAAATGTCTCCTCAGAAACTATCCAATCTAAACGAGTTGCCCTATCATTTTCTATCCCATTCTCCCACTTTATTTCAGCCATGGGACTCTATTTAGACTTATCTTTTAATTTATGTAGTTTCTTTTCCCCCCACCAGCAGGTAAGGATCACAAAAACAAAGCTCTTGTTTATCTTGTATATTGCAATGTCCCATGGGCCCATAAAAGAACCTGGCATGCAGAATCTACTCAAATATTTATGAGCAAATTATAATGCTATATTTCTACAAGTTGACATTCATGTAAAATTACTCAGCACACATATAGATTGTTTAATGAGCAGAGTATTGTGTAGATTATTAGAACTTCTGGTCTCAATTTCATAAATTATGCTTAACACCTCAAATCATCACAAATCAATTAATCTTGAGGGCAAAATAATACAATAAAACACAGCTTTTTACTTTGAGGCATAATAAACAAGTGCTAATGTTCTAACATTTTTACATGAAGAGGTCCACAATCCACTATTTAAACCAAATTCAAAATTGGGAAAGTTTATACCTCAATTCACACAATATATGCTTGTTTTTCCTAAATGAATCTTACTCGTGTTGACATAAATGGGGGGTATCACTGAAACACTTTTCTCAGCAATTGCTGTGCTGATTATGCTGCAAAAATATTAGCAATGAAGCAAGCACACAATTACCATGGTAGACAGAATATGAAAGAGTGATTTTTATTTATTTTTTTAAGATTTTATTTATTTATTTGACAGAGAGAGACACAGCGAGAGAGGGAATACAAGCAGGGGGAGTGGGAGAGGGAGAAGCAGGCTTCCCGTGGAGCAGGGAGCCCGATGTGGGGCTTGATCCCAGGACCCTGGGATCATGACCTGAGCCGAAGGCAGATGCTTAAAGACTGAGCCACCCCGGTGTCCCTGGAAGAGTGATTTTTAATCTATATATCAAGATACTCCTGTGTTGAGTTTGGATAATTCAGCCTCAATTGCTGATGAGAAATTTGAACTACTCAGAGAAGTTGGTAGAGTGGCTAATAAGTGTGTAAATTTGTGACCTTCTGTGAGAGTCAACCAGGTATCCAGCTTTTCTATTCTTAAAATCTAACCAAACATTCTTTATCATGTTACCTATACCTAAGAAAACCTAACATTACCTTTTTCATTGAGAAAGTTATTCATTGGTTCATCATTTTTGCTGAGGCTGATGAACTACTAAGGAACAGAACCAGGGTTGAACTTTGTGTTTTTATAGTAATGGCCAAGTCAACCTCAGAAAAATTCTAATAGCACCCTGGGAATGTGATACTATGAGTACACGTTTGTCATATGTGGCCAACAGAAATCTACAATTTTCTTTTTTTTTTTTAAGATTTTATTTATTTATTTGAGAGAGAGAATGAGATAGAGAGAGCATGAGAGTGGGGAGGGTCAGGGGGAGAAGCAGACTCCCTGCTGAGCAGGGAGCCAGATGCGGGACTCGATCCCGGGACTCCAGGATCATGACCTGAGCCGAAGGCAGTCGCTTAACCAACTGAGCCACCCAGGCGCCTGAAATCTACAATTTTCAAATGACGTTCTCCATATCCCAGTTTTCGTTGGATGCACATCTGCTCTCTTGTTAGCAGTAATACGAATAGCTTTAAACAGGTCTGCTTTAAATATTTGAAAGCTTTTCCATTCTTGAGAAGCCCTGATAACACATGTGATGATGATCTCAATTCTTTTCTATCAGGTTGAATTTTACAGGGCTTGATCAGTGTATAATAGAGAGACATTAAAATTCGGTTTTCCTGGTTCTTTTGAAATGTAAAATTTTAAAAGTTATATTACAAAGATCACCAAGGAGATTTTACAATTGCCTGGTTTCTTTTACATCTTAGATATCCAGATGTTAATATACAAACAGCTTTTTAAGAATTTATTTCCTTTCTCTGAGTACAGAGGAATGAATATTCATTTAATATATGTAAAATAGAATTATTCTCCTATCACTTTTCTGATTTAATACTCAGCCTAGATACATTTTGTTAAAAAATTTCTTTCCCACTTCCAAATTGTTATAAGCACAAAGTAAGCATTTTAAAATAGTTTAGTGGGTGGCAATAAATACACTTTTACATGCAACTATTAAAAATTGAAACAGGAGCACCTGGGTGGCTCAGTCTGTTAAGCATCTGCCTTCAGCTCAAGTCATGATCCCATGGTCCTGGGATCGAGTCCTGCATCGGGCTCCTTGCTCAACGGGGAGCCTGCTTCTCCCTCTGCCTGCTGCTTCCCCTGCTTGTGCTTGCATGCTCTCTCTCTGACAAATAAATAAGTAAAATCTTTTAAGAAATTGAAACATAATAAGTTATCTGTATCTAATATTAATTACAGAGTTCTAAGGAATTATGATACCAATGCGTCAGTATAATACCAATTGTAGAATTATGGCGTGTTAGGATGAAAAAAGTACGGTCCTTAAGCACTCAATGGGACAGATAGTTAAACCAGAGTTTAGGGAGGTTAAAAGACTTGTCAAAGGTTACAGACCTACAAGTCACAGGGTTTATTTCAGTGATCCTAAGACTGGTGTTCTCACTGACCATATCATGTGTTTTTCACATAGATGTTCTTAAAGTAGTGTGTATAAAAGCCATGATTTAAAATTTAGAGTCCTCTTAGTGAATTTTTTTGATACTCTCTATAGCATCTCAGACTTTCAAGGTGTGCACAAGAATTATATCAGATGCATACTTAAAGATTTTTGAGTTCCATCTCCAACAGGTCTGTGAGATGATCTGTGGTAGAATTTGGATCTACATTTTTAACAAGGTTGTCGTGTAATTCTAATTTATTTAGGAAATATTTTGACTTATTTTAATCTTTACACTCAAGCATAAGGTGTCTATGTGGAATGTAATCTGAAATATATGTGGCAAAAGTGTAGGATCTCTATATGACATGGGATGATTTAGTCTTCCAGAATGCTGAGGATCTCTATGGATACAAGTGAATGTAAAATGTATTGAAAAAAAACACAACTTTCTTTTTAAGATTAGTAAGAGTTGTGTTTAATTGAATTAACTCAGTCAAAAGTTTGTTGATAGCATACGCTCATCCACCATCCATTCTGGTCAAAAGAGGTAAAGAGAAAAGGGTGTATGTGAGAAGAGTGATCACCCTATCAGTTCAAATATGTCTATAGTAATAAATCAAAACATTTATTTTAATATGAAAACAGATTATCAAATGACTCTATTTTCTATTCTAAATATGTGTATAACTGTCAATCAAACAGATGACACAAAATTAATGTGCAGAATCAAAGCAATCAGCCTTAATTGTTCAAGGAAAAATTCAGGTCACCTATCAATCTAGATGAAGAAAGATGTCCAGATTTTATTTTGGCTATTTAGCATTTCCTGTGTTAATTTACTATTTTAATTTTCCAGCCTCCTAAATTAACTATTCAACCTTTCAGTATTCAGATTTCCAAACACCTGTTTGGCATGAAGACAAAAAGGGTAAGAAGAGATGGTGATTGTGAGATTAGTCCCAAACCAGACCTTTTATCGACCCACAAGTCATTAACCATCTGTTTGTTTCCTGTCAACCCTTGGCTGTATCTTCTTACTTCCCACCTGCTGGAGCTCTTGCAGACAAAGTTCTAATTAATCAGTTTCTCTGGCTCTTAATCTTCTACTTAATTCCTAAAATGAGAACATATCTTTTCTTTTCAGGGATGTGCTTAAGTTTGAATGTACTTCTGGAGATGAAGACCTTTGATTTGGATCTAGTACTGTCTGTGTTCTGCCCCCAGCGCGCTGCCTCTTTGGAAGTAACGTGTCTCTAGTGTTTTCTGAGCTTCCACACTCAGTAATGTTGCCATATATTGATATAATGCTCAGATACAGAAAAATGCATAGATGCTGGTCTTGGGAACTATATTGAGGGGTGTGTAAGTCAAACCTCAAGTACTGATTTATTTTTTTTATTTTTATTTATTTATTAGAGAGAGAAAGCATGAACGGGGGGAGAGGCAGAGGGAGAGGGAGAAGCAGACTACCCCCAGAGTGGGGAGCCCCATGCAGGGCTCAATCCCAGAACCCTGACATAATGACCTGAGCCGAAATCAAGAGCCAGCCACTTAACTGACTAAGTCACCCAGGTGCCCCTACTTCAAGTACTAATTTTAAAGATGGAGCAGTATAGTTTGACAAAACAATATGGCATTTTTTGTTTTCATTTACTATATTTCTTGTAACTGTTGAACTAGACTTTGGGGTCACTATGTAAGTAAATGGCAAATAATGATTGATTAAATTTATTTCTTAGAGATATTATGACCCTTGTCTGCAAACATTAAAACTCAACCATTTTTTTTCTCTGAGAAACAAATTTCAATGCACTCTGTAACTGAAAATTTGACGAAGAACATGTGCTATGGTGAGCGCTGTGAATTGTGTAAGACTGTTGAATCACAGACCTGTACCTCTGAAACAAATAATACATTATATGTTAAAAAAGAAAAAAAAAGAAGATAGCAGGAAGGGAAAAATGAAGGGGGGAAATCAGAGGAGGAGATGAACCATGAGAGACTATGGACTCTGAGAAACAAGCTGAGGGTTCTAGAGGGGAGGGGGGTGGGGAGGATGGGTTAGCCTGGTGATGGGTATTGAGGAGGGCACGTTCTGCATGGAGCACTGGGTGTTATGCACAAACAATGAATCATGGAACACTTCATCAAAAACTAATGATGTAATGTATGGTGATTAACATAACATAATAAAAAAATTTGACGAAGAACATGTCAACTAATTATATAGAACAAGCCTATGCTAGAAGTTTCAAACATTTTTACTACTTTGATTAAGCCACAGATTTTAAATTTAAATGGTCTGACAACTGTATAATCTCACACAATACGTCTGATCCACATTCTGTGGAACAATGCCTATATACTCAATTGTTTGCTCTTTTCTCATTCATCCTTCTCTGAACAAATTATTAACTCACTCAGCAATAACTTCATCCATAAGTTAAAATCGCATTATTACATTTTGACAGCTATATTGATAAAATATGATCCACAACGATAGCTAAGATTTATTGAATGCTCAGTGTGCTCACGGCATTGGTGTAAGCACTTTCTGTTTATATTCTCAGTCACCGCCATACACTTAGGAGATGAGTGCTTTGATGGTAAAACGGTGGCACAGAGAGGCTAAGTAACTCACTCAAGATCAAACTGGTAAGAAATGGCCAAGCCCAGTTTGTGAGTGGCCTGGAGACAGATGTCTTGATTGTGTACATTTTACTTCTCAATCTTGCATATAAACTCAAAGAAGGTTAGGTTTCCATCCAGATTCTTTACATGAAGAGCATTACTGTACTGTGAAAAGTAAGTTTTGGTAAGTCTCAAAAGAAGGCAGAAGAGAAACAACTACATCCCACCTTAGGCTTTGAATGTTTAGAGGCAGTGTTTTAAGAAATTTACATTAATTTAAATTCAAGAAGTACTTTAGTTGTCCAAGTCCCAGAAAGGCAGGAGAAATGTTGAAATTGGTATCATGCTCATTGGCCATGCCAAAATCTATTCATTTTTTTAACACTTATTCCGCATTTTATTTTATTTTTTTATGTTTCACAATAAGTTTCTTTTTTTAAATTTTTTATTTAATTTTTAAATTTTTTATTGTTATGTTAATCACCATACATTACATCATTAGTTTTTTTTTTTAAGATTTTATTTATTTATTTGAGAGAGAGAGAATGAGAGACAGAGAGCATGAGAGGGAGGAGGGTCAGAGGGAGAAGCAGACTCCCTGCTGAGCAGGGAGCCCGATGCGGGACTCGATCCCGGGACTCCAGGATCATGACCTGAGCCGAAGGCAGTCGCTTAACCAACTGAGCCACCCAGGCGCCCTATATCATTAGTTTTTGATGTAGTGTTCCATGATTCATTGTTTGCGTATGACACCCAGTGCTCCATTCAGTACGTGCCCTCTTTAATACCCATCACCAGGCTAACACATCCCCCCACCCCCTCCCCTCTAGAACCCTCAGTTTGTTTCTCAGAGTCCATAGTCATAGTCAGTAAGGATGACATCTGTGTTTGAGGGCAAGAAGGAAAGATGTCCCATCATCAAAGCACAGCCACGTTCTCACCCGTGGTCTATTCCCCTTTAGAAAGAGGAGCTCGTATTTTCCCTAGTTTTAGATCTCAAATGTCTAGCTCATGAAGGCACTATTCATTGTATCTAAAACCCTCTAGACTCTGCAGTTTATTCAAATAATTAATATATTCATTTATGTAAAATAAATGCATTGCTAGTATGCTTTTTTGGGAAAAGTTGAGGCCAAGTTATTTTTATAGTGGACAAAATGAGTGATATTTCCTGAAGTAGTTACAGAAAATGTGTTATTGCTTTAAAAATATGGTATTAATATAACTGTACAGCAGCAAAATAATTGCTTATTTTGAAGGACAGATTCTCATGCAATAGGTGAACAATCACAGACTGAGGAGACAGCATGAATCTCAGCTCCAACACTTACTGTGTATATGAATTTAGGCATCCCTAAACATGGTTGCCTATGCAAAACATGGGTGAGAAATAATACGGTCAAACACCAACTTATATGTATTGTGTGCATTTCACGGCACATGGATACTCAGCAAATGGTAGTGTACTTCCAGATTCTTTTTCTTTGCAGTGAGATTGGTTGTTTGACACACACTTTCAGTGCTGCTGTGTTCACACCAAGGGATGAGAGAGAAATGACATTATGAGGCATGCCATGATGATGCTAACGGCATAATAAACTTTTCGTTGAATGTCATAAATACAAATAAAAATAAAGCATCATTTTAATTTACATGGTAATTAGTAAGAAAGCTAGGTTGATAAATGCATTCTGTGCATTATATTTTCTCAGTGAATGTTGCGATAGGTACACTAGCTTGTTTGCAGAAAATGACTTAATACTCTGAGTAAATTTAAGGTTTTTGACCCTCTTCTTTAGTTTTTGTTTTTCTCTCTAAGCTTTTGAAGCTTTAATATGCTAACACTAACTTAGTTGAACCCACATAAAAAGGAAGATTTATGTTAATGAATAATTATAGTATGAAATTAAAATCAATCTCATTAAATAAACACTGTCAACTTTTCTGGCAAGTTATTTAGCATACCCACGTGTATAAGATCTATTCCAAATGACAATTCACTGATCACAACGGTATCTGAAAATATTTTGAAACCAATTAGACTTGTCTATTGGCAGAAATGCAATAAGCTACTAGAATTTTCGGGTCTGCCAAAAACAAGATGGTGGGAGAGTAAAACCAGTCTTTGAGTTGTCGAGAATCTGTCTCATTTCTGCCTTTGCAGAAGGGATATGACTAATGATATCACATGTGTAGATGTCCCATCATGCATGTGGGATTGTGCTGTGAAACATACAGGAAAGACTGCACAATTTTAAGGTATCTACCCCGTTAGCTAGAAAAGCCCCAGAACCTCTTGGTGTACATAGTAGTTTCTGGGCAAAATTTACTACATCCAGCAGAATATTATGAGTTAATAATTTTGAAACACTGACTATGTGTTGGATACTTTTGAACCCTACAATAGTTCTATAAGGTGAATTTTATTACACTCATTTACAGATGGGGAAAAAAGTACAGAGAGGTTAATGATTCACTCAATTTTGTGGTCATAGCAGAAACCTTAGTACAAATAAGAACTAAATCCCATGTGTGAGTACAAATCTCATGTCCTTCTATATCGTGTTGTCTTCTGATAAGATAAGCTAATTAATCATTTTGCCAAAACTTGCCCTCAGACAATAAAATTGATGCTTTCTTACTAGTAAATACACAAGGTAAGATATTCAGAAATTCACTGACATAGTTGAAATCTCCCTTGACTAAAGTTTCCATCTGGCTGGAAAAAATGGGTCAAGGTTACTCGAAGAGGAAAATGTAGAAGAGGAAATATTTTTTTTTTCCAGTGAGTTGAAAAGAATCCTTATATTTGAAAATATTCAAGGACCACAAAGCTAGTTGAGAAATAAGTAAAGATTTGTGGGAAGGATGTCATGGAAAAGAAAAAACAATTATTTGCACTGTCGAAGAGAAGATAAAGCAAGGATTAATCTAAGTCTACAGCACATTTGTTCAGATACTAAGTATTTTTCACTAGGTGTTGAATTTAGGATGCTGCAGAAACATCTGTCTTAGAGATGACTGGACTAAGGAACATGAGTGGTCTTTTCCAAACCTAAGCTTGCATGTGTCTTTAGCAACCATGGTGTATATTTAGGATTATGGAAAATGTTTTCCTCATTTCTGAACACAGAGATTTAAGGAGAAATTGGTGTATAATTTAAATATTGTTGCAATAAGATACTTTCATGTTCCCCTAGGATTTTAATGTTTCATTTGAATGTGACTTTTTTAAATAGTCTTAAATAGAAGGGGTATTTTTTTGAAGAATGCTTATTAAGTTTAGATTTTATTATTCAACATCCATGGAAGTTAATTACATTTCACAAAATCACCAGGTTCTAAGTCAAGAAACAGACACACACACACACAGAGGCATATATACACACACTGTATCTTCTTAACCATGGAAGAATAAAATCTCATTCTAGGACCTCAAGTAAATGGAAGGTCAAAAACCCACACTTTGGGTCATTTGTGGGTTCTATACCGAGTGGGATGGTAGGTGAGGCTGGCGGGGGAGAGACCCCCATAGAAACACACAAGCAAGAGAGCCAGAGTCTGACACTGATTGGAAGCAACACAAGAAAGGGTGTTGACTTATTGGCAAAATGTGGAGATGAATGTCAGAAGAATGTTCATTCATAACTAGGGGAGATGTGTGGACAGGAGTGAGAAAAAGAGTAGCAAAGGTGGTGGCTTGGATAGCAGTGAGACCTGAAGCAAAATAAAATGTTCATGAGGGCTCAGGCTGTTCTGGAACTAATTTGTAAAATGAAATTATGTGTCAGGTGTTATTTTCTCACTATGGGCAAGGTATTGGGTTACTTAAAAGTGCTGGATTAAAAGGAGCACCAACAAGTGCCACATTCCAAGTCCTTCCATTTTAGTGAAGTTGATAATGCTACTCCCTAGGAATTCAGGTTTCTTTGTTTTGAAAATAAAAACAGCTTTTTAAAAAATTTTTATTTTTCTAACAAATGGAGCCATCATGTATTTGTAGTCTTAGATTTCCACAGCCTATCTAATGGTCTGCATGTCACCTTTATTGATCATTACCCCTTTTCTAAATCAAAGATCACTTATCACTTAAACTTTGAGGCATTATACATAATAAAAAGAAGTGCAAATAGGATTTATATCTTCAAGGAACTCAAGATTGAAATGAGAATATACAATTTGAGGACATAAAAACTAAATTGCCATAGGTGGAGTTTGGATATTGGAGTTAAATAAACGTGGGTCAAATATTGGCCCCACCACATTTTTGCTGTTTACATTTATTTAAGTTACTTAACCTTCTGAAGCCCTGTTTCCGTCATCAAAGCCAGGATAACTAATTGCACAGATCTCCTGGGGTTATTTTCAGGATAAGATTAGATAATATGCATCTATCAAATTACTTGGTCACTTGGCACATAGTAGATTAAGCACATAATCATAATTATCATCACTGAATTATACTGACCATTGCTAATGAAGCTAAGAAAGAGGAGATATACTGGATATGGGTTTATAAGATAAGGTTTTATTAAAAAAAAAAGCCTTTGGTGTGAAACTCGCATTACATTAGAGATTAAGTAAAACTCACATTATATTAGAGATTAATAACTAAAAGTATATTACATTAGACATCAGGATGTGCTAAGATCCTGATTTCTTTGAAAAATCTTCTAATGCTACCAGTTTTGTTGCTTTAAACAACTTATTTAATGTCATCACATACTTATTTTGCTCATCTGAATAAGCAATGACATGTAATCAATAATCTTTGGAGTGCCTTATAATTCATAGCGGACATAAAATGATTAATATGTCAATGTAGGCTGAACTTCTTTGTTGTCTGAAAACCATCATAGACATGCTCATCAAAAGAAGATATGTGTGATATCTATAAAGAACATAGAACAGTGACATTGGAGACTATTGATCTAAAGAACATTGATGACCACGTGCCAAACAGAATTCCCCATTCTTCTTGAAAACAGACTTGCTCATTTGGAGATTGATTGACCATGGTGCCAGGCAATCACTTCCTAAAAAATTTCAAATGACAGCGTATTTTCAACTATGTTCCCATGGCCATGAGAATATTTTGTGATTACTTCACTGATTATTTTTGCAAGATAATCACTGAATATAAAGGGTTATCATATATAAATTTAAAAGCCAAGGACCATGAAATATAAGAAAGAATTTAACTCTTAAAAAAAAAATTCATTTCTCAGGGTGCCTGGGTGGCTCAGTCGGTTAAATGTCTGACTCTTGTTTTCAGCTTAGGTCGTGATCTCATGCGTCATGAGATTGAACCCCAAGTTGGGCTCTGGGCTCAGCAGGGAGTCTGCTTAAAGATTCTCTCCCTCTGCCCCTCCCCCCTCACTCTCCCTTTCTCTCTCTCTCAAATAAATAAATAAATCTTAAAAAAATTCATTTTTCATAGGGATAAATGACAGAAAGTTATCATGGATTTTATGAAGTAGTAAATCCGCTTATTAATGAGAAACATTCTTTTTGTTGTTCTTTATTTTTTATTGAAGTGTAATTAACATACAGGTTAATATAACATAAGATATAGTTTCAGAAGTACAATATAATGATTCAACTATTCTATACATTACTCAGTCCTTATCAAGATAAGTGTACTCTTAAACCACTTCACTGATTTTATTCACCCCGCCCCTACTCCTCCCCTCTGGCAACCACCTGTTTGTTCTCTATATTTAAGAGTCTTTTTTTGTTTGTCTCTTTTTTCTTTGTTTGTTTCTTAAATTCCACATGAGTAAAATTATATGGTATTTATCTTTCTTGGACTGACTTATTTTATTTGGCATTATGCCCTCTAGATCCATCATTCTTTTTTATGTCCGAGGAATATTCCATTGTGTATATATATCACATCTTCTTTATCCATTCATCTATTGATGAACACTTGGGTCACGTCCATATATTGGCTATTGTAAATAATACTGCAATAAATATATCTTTTTGAATTAATGTTTTTGCTTTTTTGGGTAAATATCCAGTCATGGAATTACTGGATCATATGGTAAGTCTATTTTTAATTTTTTGAGGAACCTCCATGCTGATTTCCCATTGTAGATGCACCAGTTTTCTTCCCCCCACAGCAGTGCATGAGGAGTTCCTTTTTCTCCACATCCTTGTCAACAGTTATTATTTCTTGTCTTTTTGATTCTAGCCATTCTGATAGGTGTGAGGTGATATCTCATTGTGGTTTTGATTTGCATTTCCCTGATGATGAGTGATGTTGAGCATCTTTTCATGTGTCTGTTGGCCATTTGTATGTCTTCTTTGGAAAAAAGTCTGTTCAGATCCTCTGTCCATTTTTAGTCTGATTATTTGTGGGGTTTTTTTGTTTTGTTTTGTTTTGTTTTGTTTTGAGTTATGTAAGTTCTTTATATATTTTGGATATTAACCTCTTATCAGATATATCATTTGTACCATTCAATAGGTTGCCTTTTTGTTGATGGTTTCCTTTGATGTGCAAAAGTTTTTTTATTTTAGTGTAGTCCCAATTGTTTATTTTTGCTTTTGTTTCCTTTGCCTGAGGAGATATATCTAGAAAAACACTAATACAGCCAATATCAAAGAAATTAAGTCCTATGTTTTATTCTAGAAGTTTTATGGCTTCAGGTCTCCCGTTTAGGTCTTTAATCTATTTTGAGTTTATTTTTCTGTATGATATAAGAAAGTGGCCCACTTTCAGTCTTTTGCATGTATCTGTCCAGTTTTCCCAGCACCATTTGTTGAAGTGATTGTCTTTTTCTTATTGTGTATTCTTGCCTTCTTTGTTGTACGTTAATTGACCATGTAAGCATGGGTTTATTTCTGGGCTTTCTTTTCTGTTCCATTGATCTATGTGTCTATTTTTGAGCCAGTACCATACTGTTTTGATTACTACAGCTTTGTAGTATGTCTTGAAATCTGGGGTTGTGATGCCTTCAACTTTGTTGTTCTTCTTCAAGATTGCTTTGTCCTTTTGGGGTCTTTTGTGGTTCCATAAAAATTTTAGTAGTATTTATTCTAGTTCTGTGAAAAAATGTTGATATTCTGACAGGAATTGCATTAAATCTGTAGATTGCTTTGGGCAGTAGGGACACTTTAACATTCTTGGTTCTTCCATCCATGAACATGGAATATTTTTTTCCATTTGTTTGTGTCATCGCCACAATTTCTTTCATCAATGTCTTATAGTTTTCACAGTACAGGCCTTTTACCCTCTTGGTTAAGTTTATTCTTAGGTATTTTATTCTTTTTGGTGCAATTGTAAATGAGATTGTTTTCTTAATTTCTCTAGTACTTCATTATTAGCATATAGAAATGCAACTGATTCCTATATATTAGTTTTGTATCCTGAGACTTTTCTGAATTCATTTATCAGTTCTCATAGAACAGTTTATTTCAGAAAATTATGTTTTAGAAGGCCATTTTAGTAGAATTGGAAGTAAAAGAACATTTTAATATGCTAGATAATTTACCTAAGGTTTTTTTTTTTAATGAGGGAAGTTTAGGTTATATGAACTATACATGTAAAATTAGTAGCATGCATTTCTAAGAAGAGATGATCAGTTATATGCTGATTCTCCAGTGATTACAAGGCTTATCATTTTATTTAGCTTTGATAACAACTGGGGAAATTTACTCATTTATAATTGACAAAGAAAGGTGGGATATTGACATGAATGTTTATAATCTGTAGTTTCTTTGTTTTTATGGTACAGTTTCAGTTTTCTCTGAACATCTTTGTAATTCAGTTTGTATTATTTTGTTTGTGTTAAGATCTATCCGTCTATCTACTTTTAAGAGTAGGTATTTCATCTGAATGTGACTACTAGTTCATAAGCTACAGATATAAGGAAGCATTCCTGATCTCAAATAGAAATTTGTCTGTAGAAGTAAATCAAGTGAATAAATAAATAAAGTAATTCAAACTGTGAAATCCAGTGCTTTGATCCGCAGTTTAGAGGGGGGCAAAAAAAGCCAGAAAGTTAAGTACTGGCTGAATAAACCTTTTGTACATAAACAATCTTCAAAGTCAACCTTTCTGAATAAGGTCATTTTCAGAAATGACAAAAAGTTAACTGAGCAATATGAAAGGATTGTTGCTTTATTCAATTAGAGTCCCATTAATGGTTCTTTAAGTCATATTGACTTGATAAGAAGGTGGAAAGAGAAACAACCCCAAAGTAACAAAGGTCCTCTCATGGATAATAGATAAAAATTGTTGACAAATAAGTATTGAAACGTCATTCTTACTTCCAGGTCACTTGACAATGACTTTGCATTGAACGTTTACATATTCTGTGCCATATGTCCCGTCTTACAAGAATAAAGATAGATATCTCACTTTTGCTGATTTTCACATGGATTTAGTAATTTCTGTAAATCACTTAGTGTTTTGGAAATTACCTCCCATATCCCGCTTCTCATTCTCCTGACCCCCTCTTCCTCTACCTCTCTCTTTTTTTCTCTCTGTGTGGGTGTGTTATCTGTTAACTAGCCAACATGTGTTTATTAACTACTTAATATAGACTAAACACCATGTGGTAGAGGTGGTGAGTGAGTCTTGGGGATTCAAAAGAAGTCAAACAAAACCACTTTGTGTCTATCAAATATATATAATACATGATACGTGGCCTTAAGATATCCTTAAGATACCCTATGATACCCTTAAGAAAATCACATTCTAGTTAAGTGCCAAGAGTAATAAAAGCAACAAATCTAAAGAACTATGCAAGATAGTACAGTGCCTCAATCTATCAGGCAACTTTGATGTTTTCTTTTTTTTCTCATTTCTCATCAGTTTCCTCTTCCTTCATTACAATCAATTCCTTACAAATATAGTCACATCCTGTGGTACTGAAGGCTAGGACTTCAACATATGAATTTCTTGGGGACATAATTCTGTCCATAACACATACCATCAACCCACTCTTTGTGAAGAAGGAGGGCGGGACTCCAGGATGGTGCTGGAAAATTTCCTGGGCTCTGTTTGACACAGAGTAGATGGTGGGTTTAAGTTTACATGTAGAGTCCTTCAGTGAGCCAATATGGATGGAGGAGAGTGACCAGGCATTGTGAATGGCATGATTGCTTTTAAGAAACTGGCTGGAAGAAAGTAAAGGCTACAAACCAAATTCATACTGGAAATCAAATGTTATAAAATTTCATTGAAAATCAGGCTGGAGCATGGCCCGAACCACCTCATTTCTGCCTTCCTCATAAATATCTTCTCCAGGACTCAAAGATGAGAAATAATTACAAGGAAACCAGCATGGTATCTTTACAGAGATGCCACAAGAAAATGAAAATTAGAAAAAGAACAAGAGAAACAAAAAGCAAATGAAAAAAATTCACTAGAGGACAGGCTAGAGAAGATATGGGACAAAATTAAGAGTTAAAGAGGATTAGAAAGAATGTATGAGAAGTCTGAAATGCCCTTTGTTGTTATCTCTGAATAAAAGAACCAAAATAAGCAGAAAACCTATGAACAATACAGTTGAAGAACCTTTTGTAGGGAAAAAAAAAGGGGGGAGCTGAATCTACAGAATGATGGACCAAACATATCCTCAAGAAATTAACAGGAAATAATTGTGGTTGAGACATAGCCAGTAAAATTACTAAATTCTAAAGACAAAACTATTTGCCTAAGCAGACATGTAAAATTCAAGTTATCTATAAGGCAGTAAAATTTAGTTTTATAGTTATCCATAGCAACAATCAGGACTAAAAGAAAATGGAGTCTATGAAGTTCTTAAAAAAATAATTAAAAAAAAAAAAGTGTGTCAGAGTATAGAGCAAAGTAAGCAAAATGACTATAAAGGCAGCAGATAAACATTTTTTTAACATGTAAGAAATCAATGAATACAGTTTCCATGGTCTTTGATGAAATCATGTTAAAATCCAGTCAATAATAAATTTGATAAAGACTGGCAGTGAGCATTGAATCCAATTAAATGAAGGATAAAAGGCTAAAATAAGTATGAGAATTATAGTTTTAAAACAGAATGTGAATGTTACAAGCCTTGACAATGTAAAAATTACATATCTTTAAAAGGGTGAGCTTGGAAGGAGGGAAGAGAAGAGAAGCTAAGAAATAGTGTAAGGATGTGGGTTTCTAAAACTGAGGCTTAAAAGATATAATTTAAAGTCATAAATCAGATAATGTAAGTATTAGTATACTTAAATAGAATAAATATAAATATTAAGAAAAAAGTACTCAGTAAAATTGAGAGGGGAAGGAAAATATATTGCTTAAATTCTTGATTATAGTAGAGAAACTAGAGAAAAAAAGAGGATTAAGATATTATGTAAAATTACAGTTATATGTAACCATGAGAACAAAAGTACATCTAACTTTTCAGAGTAAATGCAAAGAAAGAAAAGAACATAACTTGTGATGATAGAACTAAGATCAAACATATGTGTCACATCAATAAATGTAGATAAATGTCAGTGGAACGAACATCCTATTAAACCAAGGGACTCACCAATTGGATCAAGAGGCAAAACTCAACATGTGCTGTATACAAGAGGTATCGGATCCTTCTGATGGCTTCGTAGGAGGTGCATTGGAAAGAGTCAGTCTGCAAATGGGGAGAACAGTCAAAAAGCTAACATTTCTCCACAGGAGAAATGATGGAGACTTGACTTGAAACAGAGTGGATTTAGGGAATCAAGAGGATTAGAAAGCAGAAGAATTTGCTATTGACTGGATGTGGTACTGAGAGAGAGGGAGCGTATCTCCTAGGTTTCTCCTGGGATCACCATCAACTGAGACAGAGAATACTGGAGGGATAAGGTTTTCGAAGAGAAAAATAGTCCATTTATATTGCATCTCTTGAGTTGGATGGGTTTATAGGCGACCTAAGTACATCTGCTGGTTACGTAGTATCTACATTAATCTCAATCTCAGTATGCAGGGCTAGGAGAAAGATACTAGTTTGGAAGTTTTCCCGGTAGAAGGAGTAGAAGAAGGTTCTTATCTCATATGTGAACTACATGTTAAAGACAAAAATGAAATTTATAACTGTTCCTGGAGTTTGGTGTAGAAGGAGGGCAATGTTAATATGGAAATGGCAAACGGGAGAGAAAAGCAATCGCATTTTTCCTCCTCATATAGAAGATTGAGTTTCTTTGGTTGCCATATATTATGACATATGTTGATTTTCTTTAATATGCTAATAAGTTAAGGATTTTCTAATGCTTATGATAATCTAATTCTCACAGCAAGATCTTATTTCTATTATTATACTGTGGAAAATCTGCCAAGTACAGCACTCCAAATTACAGCAATAACTGTTGTAGATACATGGAACGCACTTGTGTTCTACTGCATGGGTTTCTTTAATGTTAATAGCTCAATTTCTCTAATTTATTTCTTGTCATATTTATATTTTGAAATGATTTTTGTAATGGTTCTTAACACTGAAGCCATTGTCATGCCTATTAATGATACAATAGAGTTAAGTCAAATATATCCTCAGAATACTCTGACTGAACTTCTCACTTTTCCTATTATTTGTGACAAAAAAATTCCATTTCATTACAGCAGTGAGTCTCCATAAGGAACATTCCACACAAGTAATTTAGCACTTCAAGTTGTTAAAATCACTTTGCTTTTGGCTTCATAACTTAAAACGCTACCCAAAGCATGCTGTAATTATGTAGAAATGCATGACTTGTCAAATATCATAGATTTTAAACTCCCAGTCAATTGAAATGAAGCACATTCCGTGAAAGTCTTTGTCAAAATGATGTTCCTTATTGAGAGGTGGCACTCTGAGGAAAGATCCCTTTTTTCCCTCTCTCTTTTAGACAGAAGAAGAGAATACAGTAGTAAAAAGGGGCATGGGGAGAAGGTGGCTGGACCTTGCTGAGGGAGGCAGAGAAGACATGTATTTGACTTCCTCATTGTGCTTAAGTCCTTTCAGGAGTGGAGGAAAGTTGAACACACAGACCTGGAGCAACTTCTTCTGGCTGGATTAGGACTGGAGTGGTGATGGGGTGGTAGGAGACGAAGGGTGGCCAACATCCTAGAGAACAGTTATAGTGCAGCAAATAATAAATGTTAGGCAACTAAAATTAATAGTTTATTTCATTGCTAAAAGGACAGGAATTGAAGACATGTTTACCCTGAAGTGGGGTTATGGGAGAAAAGTGATTTCTGAGCGTTGCTTGGGAACTTGGAAGAGCTCCATCTCCTTGTCTTCTTTTTTCCTTACTGCCTTTCCCACTAACCTGAAACTCTTCTACTGCAATCAGTCTTCCCTCCCTCTCTCTCCTTACACCCCTCTTCTTCCCTATGTCTTTCTCCCTCCACATGCCCACTGGCCTTCATAGTCACCCATATTGCCTTTTATAGATAGAATTTCCTCCTCTTTTCTTTTATAAGCATCCCTTTCCCAAAAATCTCAAAAAATTTCAAAGAAAAGCCAAAAATATAAACTCTCATAAAATACCCAAATATATTTGGATGTGTTTAAGTTTCCTTCATCTTATACTTTGCAGGGAGGAAGAGCTCCCATTATATCTGCAGGCTTCATCTTCTAAGTGTCTATTTGAAGTCGTAATATTACAGCAAGAGAGCCAGATCTTTTAATTTGATCTGTGTATAGTATCAGTTTCCTGAGAAGTAATACTTAAGATGCTGATTTTTGGGGCACCTGGGTGGCTCAGTTGGTTAAGCGACTGCCTTCGGCTCAGGTCATGATCCCAGGGTCCTGGGATCGAGTCCCACATCGGGCTCCTGGCTCAGCAGGAAGCCTGCTTCTCCCTCTCCCACTCCCCCTGCTTGTGTTCCTGCTCTCGCTGTCTCTGTCTCTGTCAAATATATAAATAAAATATTAAAAAAAAAAAGATGCTGATTTTTGGGGGCAAGGGCGTGGTATATTTCACATGATTTGTATTTATGTCAGTGATTCACTGGAGCTTAAATTGCTATAGGAAAAAATTGAGAGGCAAACACTTTTTTTTTTTTTAGTGAATTAGACTTTGCAGGAGGAAAATATTATCTCACAATGCCAATATGTGCAAAAAATCGGAAACATTTGTCTATTTTGCACCTAATACTGAAGGCATTTTGTGTAATTGCTCCTTTGAACGTAGTTTATGATAGTGCCTGGAGTAAAAGAGAGTTACCTGATGTGACAATCTCCAGGGTAGAGTTGTAGTCCAGGCTTTACCACTCACCAGATCTGTGCCTTCTGCCACGTCACAAAAATCCCAGGTCTTCAGCTTCCTCGTTCGCAAAAAATGGAGTTTGCTGTGCTAGAACTGTAGCTCTATACCATCATGTTCCTTTGTGAAAGATACTTCAAAAGTTGTCATCATACTCATTTCCTTCTTAGAGTTCAGTATGCTTTTAAAAGGAAATGACCCCATAAAATATCAGGGCAGTTTAAAAATGAATGCCGTCTTGCAGTTTAAAGACGTCTAAATTATTTAGATACACTCTAAGTCTGGAAAGTGTATATCTTAGTCTGGAAGCACCTCTCCCTAGATTAGGAATGATATTCCATATTTTTGTCTGGACACCATGTATTCTAACTATTTATATTTTCTAGAACGAATATAAAAAATGATATCTTTGCATAGCTTGAACACTGAACACAAGAGATATCTAAAGAAAGACACTGATTTACATACTATATTATGAAATTTAAAGTTAAAGTAGCTGAACCAAAAGAGAGCAGGGCTATCTATCAGTCAGTATAGTTTTATTTAAGGCATGCTCTGTGATAGCTGGTGGGTTAGGTACTAAGGGTACAGGGAAGAGGAAGAAGGAAGTTGCAAAGTCTAGCCAAAGAGACTGAGATGACATGATAAAGGCTGTACAATTTTCTGTACAGATTCAGGGGTTGCCCAGAGGATGAAGTTGATGTACCAGGCTGAGCTATTACATGACGTGGTGTCTTTGTTCAGTTAGGAAAGATGAAAAAGTGTATTCCAGGCAGGCGAAAGGAGTAGGGCCAAAGGAAAGGTCATGGCATGCAGATGATACAGCACGGGAAAAGGTCCAGCCAGACGTCAGAGCAGTATCATCAGTTTGGAGAAATGTAGTGGTTTTCCAAGGCTGGAGAATAAAAGGCAAAGTTTCAATGGCCAGAGAGGAGGGAAGCAAACAAGCACGGGGACACAAGACTGATACCTTGCATCCAAATTAGGGACCCTACGATTTGCCTTTATGCATCAACAAATGAAAAGAGATTGGGGGTACCTTTCAGAAATGTTTTTAAAATAGGACAAAGAGTAAGCAGGTGAAATGGAAACAAGAGACAGGGACACGAGTCAGAGCTATAACTCGTGTATTAGGGTTCTCCAGAGAAACAGACCATTATATAAAAGATTTTAAAGAATTGACTCATGAGATTGTGGGGACTGGCAAGTCTGAAATTTACAGAGCAATTTCCATAGGCTAGTAATTCAGGTTAAGAGTAGATATCACAGTCTTGTGACTGACATTCATAAGGCAGGTAGGCTGAAAACTCAGGCGGTTTCTGTGTTGCTGTCTTGAGACCAGATTCCTTCTTCAGGAAACCTCCGTCTTTGTTCTTAAGGTCTTCAACTGATGGCTGAGGTCCACCCACATTATGGAGGGTAATCTGCTTTACTCAAAGTCAAGTGACTTAATATTAATCACATCTAAAAATACCTTAATAGCAACAGCTGAACTATGTTTGATCAAACAATTGAGCGCCATGGGCTAGCCAAGTTGACATATAAAATTAACCATGGCAAATTGTCATTTTTATTAATCTTGTGTATTAATTTCATTGTGAATCATTAGTCAGGATTTGCAGATGGTGCAATTCATCCTTTCTCTCTTTCTCTTCCCCCTTCATATTAAGTCGGAAAAGAAGGTTAGGGTAGCACTAGAAAATGCAAAATGAAATTATAGTCAAGCAGTATTTTCACAGGGTGTTATCTGCGGTTCTGAGGCTGGTCTGATTATTAACACAGTGAAGGAGGTCACTTCTCTGAATGAAAAACAACAACACAAAATATGCCACATGATACATGTTCACAGTCACCTTCCTCTGCTACATTGCTGGCTCAGCAGCCTGGCCCTTTGTGTAGAAAGACCATGCTGGGATGGGTTACGATCAGTTTATAGGACAATGAACATGTCTCTGCCTTTAAAATGAGTCTTTTCTTTTCTTTTTTTTTTAAAAGATTTTATTTATTTATTTATTTGAGAAAGTGCAAGAGAACGAGAGAGACTGAGCGAGGTGAGGAGCAGGGGAGAAGCAGGCTCCCCACTGAGCAGGGAGCCTGACGCGGGGCTCGATCCCGGGACTCTGGGATCACGACCTGAGCCGAAGGCAGCCGCCCAACCAACTGAGCCACCCGGGCACCCCTAAAATGAGTCTTTTCTATAGCAGCTTTTAACTGAATGCATGTAACTCTTTAAAGGCTAAAAAAATAACTCCCAACATTAGGAATGCCACAGCTTTGTGGACAATCTTTGCAAGGCTAGGTGTAGGGCTCCTTCTGCTAACATCATGCTAACATCATGCTAACAGCCATATGTTGCTCTCTAGAAATGAGTTTTTCAATTGAGGGCAGATGTATTTATTAAATTATTTTATTAAATTTATTTCAGTAAAATTAAATTATTTCAGTAAAATTATTAAGTAAAATTAAATTATTTCCATAAAATTATTAAGCATATGAAATATAAAGTATTCCATCTTCTCTTTGGAGGTGTGTATTTTTTCATACCTCCCAGCTGTGATCCCTTATTCAAACTTGGCCTTCCTGGTTACATCCCTGTCCCAAACTGGTGGTCTCCATCACATATTTAATGTTCTATATCCAATTTTTGCACAGCCTAGTTAAAAAAGCAACAAAATTAATATGTGACAATAGGTTATGGAGTAGGTCAGGACAGGCTGATGTGCCTTATATTTAAGGCAGTATGTAAGCATTTAACACGCTATCTTTGTAGAGAAAATGCTTTAACCACTTAAGTGAAATTAATGGGAGAAATTTGGAATTTCAAAGAATGCTGACAGAGGGTGATGGGGTTTTGTTGTTATTTATTTATTTATTTATTTTTAAAGATTTTATTTATTTATTTGAGAGAGAGAGAATGAGAGACAGAGAGCATGAGAGGGAGGAGGGTCAGAGGGAGAAGCAGACTCCCTGCCGAGCAGGGAGCCCGATGCGGGACTCGATCCAGGGACTCCAGGATCATGACCTGAGCCGAAGGCAGTCGCTTAACCAATTGAGCCACCCAGGTGCCCGGTTTTGTTGTTATTTTTGACACTCTTCAAACTACACTATAGATATATAAATAACCTCAATCCTAAATTTCAATTTATTTATTTTTTTGGAAGATTTTGTTTATTTATTTTAGAAAGAGAGAGAGAAAGAGAACAGTGGGGAGGGGCAGAGGGGGAGAGAAGAGAGAATCTCAAGCAGACTCCACACTGAGCTCAGAGCCTGACTTTAGGCTTGATCACACAACCCTGAGATCTTGACCTGAGCCAGAACAAAGAGTCAGATGCTCAACTGACTGTGTCACCCAGACACCCCTAAATTTCAATTTCTTTAAGGTTCAGCCCAACCTTGATGATATTCGAGTTTCACATAGAAGACTTTGTTACATAAAGCACACTTCCTAGATGGCCAGACTCCAGACTTCTTGGAGTTGTCTTCCTCTACTTGGCGAAGAGATACATGCAGCATGGAGAAGCTGCCCAGAAGATAAAGCCCAGGCAGGTAGAGAGAGTGTCTCACCAAAAGCCAGATCATTGCTGGAAACTGGAGAAGAGAATTTCAATGAGTTAGCAAAACTGAGAAAAAAGATGCTGACATCACCTGCTAGAGTTTGTGGCAAGGGACTAGAAATCCGTGGAGGCAGATCTAGTCAGTCCCTAGTCAGTGAGACCAGTCCTGAGCAATTTCCTGTAAAGAAGCTTCTACCTGTCTGGTCATTATAGGTCACCACTGTGTGTCGTGTGGGAGGCCCAGGGGAGGTCAACAGTCTTCAGTGGACTCACCTCTATTTCATTCACTCTTCCTTCTTCATATTCACTTTTTAAACCATCCTCCTAAAGGCCTTCTCCTGTAAGGGGTCAATCAGAGCAGACCACCTACCCATACAAATATGCCTCTCGTGGAAAACCACCAAAGTTCATCTTTGTTTTGTGGTTAATGTTGAGACCCAGATTACACTATTACATTTTAGAAGTCATGTATATATTGTGAATTTTTGAATGCTGATTTTCCTGAATTCAAAGACATTTCATAAATAGGTAAAATGAGAATAGTTGCAGAGCTTTTTCAGACTGCTATAAAGTAGATCTGTATTATTTTATTTGATCCTTATACCCCCATGAATTAGACATGGCAAGGGTTTTGATACAATAAGACAGAAAATTGTAAATATCTTGCTTAAATCGTATGGATAGTAGATAGAAAATCTGTGAGTAGAGTTTAGGTTTTCAAGTTCAATCTTGTTCTTTTCATCATATCTCATTCAGCTTAAGGATTTCTCAAAGAAACTTAGCTACCCTTCAAAATAATTCATGGAATTATATGCTAATTATTCAGATTGAAGAAACTAATAGAAAAACCCTTTCTGAGAAACTTAGTAGGAAGAATACGGCCATCTCTCATTTTATGTTAACTCATTTCATCAAATTGCTTCTCTGAGTACTTAAAAATTATGAAATATAAACATTATTACCAAGGATTAAAAATTAAAGAGGGAACTTTGCTTATGTAAATAATTATTACTTTGAAAATCAGATTTTCCTAAATAATTGTTTTTTCTTCCCTTGAAAAATGAGGAAGCATTCCTAAGAAGTCAGAAACTTCTTAAGTATTTCCTAGGATGGAAGTTACCTAAAATTTGTTACACCCTTACAATGTACATATTATCTCAACTCTACTAAGAGAGATGCCTTGTTATCCGTCCATTTTTCTTAAGCATCTTAGTAACAACAGGGGACGCTGGGTGGAGTGGCAGATTTAGGATGGAAACCTCAGTGATCTGACAACAAATCCTATGCCGCTTCTGCTATACTCTACTGGACTGGTCTCTAAAACCATAAAGAATGAAAAGGCTAACACATTTGTTCAGCTAGAAGATGTTTGCATTCCCAAGGAGTTAAAAGAAGTTAACTCTAAAGCTTGTAAAATATTAAATCTAAATATCACACTGAGCCTTGAATTACTCTTTAAGTAACATCCCTGTGCTGTAGAAATCCATTTGCAATAAATTTTCATATGCAAGCTAAAGGATTTCAAAGTCTTTCTGGAAAGCCCATGGGCCCTATGCAATTTGTACTCCTTACATTCTTTCCTCTGAGTGCTTAGAAATTCATTGTTAGAGGGGTTTAGTCTGTTACCTTAAAATCAAGTCCCAGTCAATTACTACCTGTTCATTTTCATTTTATGTGTATAAATGTCTTGCTGTTATTAAAAAAAACACACAAAAATAACCCACTGTACATACTGAAAGTGTCAGTTGCATATTATCGATAGCAGAATAATGAAATAAAACATGTAGATATAGGGAGATTTTCCAGTTGTCCTTGTATAGGAAAGCCTTCAGAGATGATGACCTTTAAAACTGAGCTCATGATAATATGCAGATGGATCTAGTGTTTATCATTTTCCAAATGCAATTATTTATGTATTGCAGTCTTCCCAAATTATAATTATGGTGATCAAAGGAATATCTTGCAGCTTGTTGAGAGCAGCTAATATAATCATCAAAATTTTAGGTGTCTTTCTTTTGGTTAGTTAGTGTAGAAGTGGCATGTAGTAGAGGAAAGAAATACTGCACAATTCACACTGGAAGAATTTTTGTTGAACATTGATAATTTTGTTTAGTGTTGAACAGCAGAGTCTTCTCTAAATTTACATATTTCTACGCCTAGCTACTTCATCTTTCATCTCTTCTGGAGGTGTGTGTGTGTTTGTGTGTGCATGTGTGCACAAATACACACGTGTCTAGGTCTAACAGACACATAAAATGAAACACATGAGTACACATTTGTGGCTTATAAAGAATAGAGCATAGGTTTTATTTATTTATTTATTTATTTTTATTAAAGATTTTATTTATTTATTTGAGAGAGAATGAGAGACAGAGAACATGAGAGGGAAGAGGGCAGAGGGAGAAGCAGATCCCCCACTGAGCAGGGAGCCTGATGCGGGACTCGATCCCGGGACTCCAGGATCATGACCTGAGCCGAAGGCAGTCGCTTAACCAACTGAGCCACCCAGGCGCCCCAAGAGCATAGGTTTTAAAGTAGATGAGAAGAGTGACAGATTTCAAGACGCATGTGCTTTGCTTAATATTGTGATAAGTGATCTGGAAAAGGATGTGGGAAATGCATTCTTTGGCTTTCCAGATGATATTAAGTTCTGCAGGTTAATGATAGGCCAAGATGACCAAAATAAATGACAGATATTAGAGAAGATCAAGAGTGTGAAATAAATTAATATATGAATACTACAGTGAGCAAAATTAAGGCAATACGTTTAGGGGTCAATGATCATAACTGTACAAATAGGATGAAAAAAGTGAAATTAAGAATGGAATCTGGGGGGGGAGCCCTGTACGTTACTGTTCCCAAACACATTGGACCAATATACTGCTGGGTGGGCTTCACCAGAAAGAACTTTTGGAAAACTGTGAAGGAAACTTCTACCCCAATGTAAAATCTTGAGATATACACACATGGAAAATACTAACACATATGAATTTCTGTGATACTCATCATAACATTGTGAGTATAAGCAATTCTAGACTTTGAACAGGATGCTTTCAAAACTCTGCACTGTCCTAAATTATGGGATGAAATCTATACAGCTGCATTTTGGTACTCAGAATATGGGTTTTGATCATCAAATGAATAAATAACTTTTTAGAATACTGAGTATTGGTGCTGCCTATCAGCCAATGCTTCAGTTTTAGCAGTAATCCCTTTTTGTCCAGTAAGGTTAATTTTTTGAATATTAGATTTCATTGTATTTTGCTCTTCTTGTTTCATAAAAATTAATATAAAGCAGAAAAATAAAAGTGCTGACACTAGTATTAGGAGCACAGAGCCTATAAACCTGATGCTATAGAGAAAAGTAGGACCCAAAGAAGTCAACAAATATTTAAACTCAGTCTGTCGTTGCTGGGTTTGATTCAGTTGACTGTGTGCGGTGATGAAGAAATACTTTTTAAAAAGATACTAAATTAGGGGAATATCTTAAATGGTATTAATATATCTTGGAAGATTTTAGCAAAAGAGGGCCTTTTTTATAAAGTGTACTCACTTTTGAAGTTTTGCATCTTAGACTTTCAGAATTCTTTGCAAGAACACATTGTATGTAAAAGAAGTATGGATATAAGAAGATCATAGATATAAAACTGACACTACAAGTTACTAACTATGTGATTTCTGACAAATAACTTCTCTGAACATCAATATTCTCATATATAATTTGGGGATAAAAAGGACCGCATTGTAATTTTTACTGGTAATAAATCAAGATAACAAATGTAAAATACTTAGCACAGTCCCTGATACTGTTGAGCACTCAATAATTGTGGTAATTATTATATTTTCTAGCATTAAAGCCTAAATTGTCACCAGAGAACCAAGAGTGGACAGACCTAGAGATAGATATTGAATTGGAAAACTGAGCAGGGTGATAATCCTAAAGATAAATCTCTTTAGAATGGGATTAGCCCCGAGGAATAAATATCACAATGATGTTGAATGGTTTACTTACCACATAATAGGACGTTAGAATAACAGTTTACCTCTCTACTCCTTACTGCCTTGAGGATAAACTCTAACTTCTTTTACAAGGATTTCAAAGTTCACGTTGATTTGATCCCTGTTCACATAATCATTTGCTTCTTTTATGACAATGCTTCTACACTCTATGACCCGGATGTTCTAAAGTACTTTTAGTCACCAAGATGTGCCACGCCCTCTATGCATGGTACTTGCTATGCCTAAAACATGAATTCTTTTCAGGGCAATTGGCTATTCTGATTCATCCTATAGGTCTTGTTTTGGATAGTGTTCTTCTCCCCATCTCCATTCCTATTAGCTATCTCTTTAACATGCTTCTGTATAGCATGGCATAGGAGGTTTGGTGATGCTTTTCAAACTGTAGTGCTTATTATACATATATATATATAATTATATGGACTGTGAGTTCTGTGATGATGACTTACATTTACCTTCTTTATCTTGCACAGTGCATGGCCTAGAATAGGAGACTAATAAATATTTATGGATGAAAGAAGGGATGTTGAATTCTGAGGTTGATAGTGGTAAATATAAGGATAGTCAAAGAAACTCATGCAAAATCATTTTATCAAGTTGAGAAAACTAAGATATGGCAGAAATTAAGCATAAGATACTTCATAAGAAGTCTTGGTAAACAGTCAATAGATAGCAATCAAAGGTATTTAAATAGCATTGTAAAGGGAATAGGTTGAGAGAATTTATTCTCAGACATTCACTCCTGTTACTTACTGGATGACCTTTGTAAAGTCGGTTTATCTATAGAGTAAGGATAATAAAATTTATATACCTAAATGCAAGAGGCTGAATGATTCCTTGAGGTCTCTTCTAGTTCTGATTCTTCAGATCAATTGTGAAATTAAAGACAGCTAAATTCTGTGATATAAGATTTTCAGTATGCATATTTAAAAAAATAATCAGGGCGCCTGGGTGGCTCAGTTGGTTAAGCGACTGCCTTTGGCTCAGGTCACGATCCTGGAGTCCCGGGATTAAGTCCTGCATCGGGCTCCCTGCTCAGCAGGGAGTCTGCTTCTCCCTCTGACTCTCCCCCCTCTCATGCTCTCTCTCTCTATCTCATTCTCTCTCTCAAATAAATAAATAAAATCTTTAAAAAAAAATCACTATGAGAACTGTCTGTGTGTGTATGCTAATATGTGGGTGTACATATAAGCATGGTTTCTGCAATGAAATAAGGTCATATATAGAAATAAATGACTGGAAATTATACAAAGTTAGGAATTTTAAATAGACATAAACATTTCAGTTTAAAAACTATAGATATTTAAATACCATCTACATATATATTTTAAAGATACAAACTATTATATATATAACCACATATTCAAATATAATTCATGGTAATTTCAGTTTTAGAAGGATTTTTCTCTCCCTAGTTATTGATTATTCATATCATATAAAAACCTCAGTGAATATAGATGATTTGTATAAAGATATTACTTTTGAGAGAAACTGTATTTGCTTGTCAGTTCAGGCCATTTTTCATATACAGAGAAACCTTCTTGCTTCCCAACTATATATTCCTCCATGATAATGTATTGGGCTTGGTGTCAAAAATTTACTGTGAATAAAAATCTCATAGTGAGAGACTGGGTGGCAGAATTTGAGAGTTATGGAATGGAAATAAGATGGTCTAAAAGCCTACTGATGCACATTCTCAAAAGAAATAAAAAAAAAGTAATATATTCCATGTGTAGACATTATTTGAAAATGGAAGAAGTGGAAGTAATTGAATACATTGGTAGAATATTTTGAGTTGAAGCAACTATATCAGAAGGTATGAAATAGAGGACAAAATACCATAAAATTTGATTATGAAAATCTTAAAAATAGTAAGTGAAAGAAGTCTGAAAAAAATCCAACTATAAAGCTCAGTTAGGGAGAATATTATCTTTACAGATATAAAAAAAGTATGTTTAGACTATCAGAACAGTTACCATAATATCACACAGAAGGGAAATAAAAGCCTAAAAATAACCCCAAAGTGACCAAAGAATGAAAAAATAAGATAGATTTCTAAGTTAACCAATACGAATACTAGAACAAAGCTGCTAGCAGTAACTGAAGATAGGAATAGGAGAACAGAAAAGTGTGAAGCAAGGATCCAATCATTCAAAAATGCACTTATGCACTTAAATTCAAGTCCTACTTTGTGCTCAGCACTTAACAAAGTGTTGGGCTTACAGAGATAGACATGGTGACCCCAGGAATTGCATGGCTTGTTCAGAGGATTGGATCAATCACTCAGCAGTTATAATACCGTGTGGCAGGAAGAATAGCAATAAGCAAAGAGTCCTGATAAGGCCTCCTGTGGCAGGAGAAACAAGTCTTACCAGGAAGGAATGTTTGAATGTTGCGTTGAAAATAAGGGAGGAATACCAAAGTGCATGTATGTTGTGTGTATGTAAAGGAAGAGATGGGGGAAAATGGAATTTGAAATAGAGGCCAAGGGCTCCTGGGTGGCTCGGTTGGTTAAGCGACTGCTTTTGGCTCAGGTCATGATCCTGGAGTCCCAGGATCGAGTCCCGCATCGGGCTCCCTGCTCGGCGGGGAGTCTGCTTCTCCCTCTGGCTCTCCCCCCGTCTCGTGCTCTCTCTCAAATAAATAAATAAAATCTTAAAAAAAAAAAAGAAAGAAATAGAGGCCAGAACAAGTAACAGGACAGAGAGGAATAGGTAGCACTTGAAACAAGTCATTCTGTATGGTTGGAGGATACATGGCTGTAGGCGGGCAAGAGGCAAAGATCAAGTCCAGATCTTGAAGGGCTGACATGATCCAATTGGTGCATTTGGAAGTCCCCTTTAATACTATCATATGGAATTAATTTAGGAAAATTAAGCCTGAAGACCTGGAGGCAGTGAAGTTCTTTGAAACAGCATAGGGAGAAATGAGGCTGGTGGAGACTGAAATTAAGTGGACATAGTGATGAAAACAAGCAAAAGAGAATCAATAGGGCTTAGTCATATAATACCTGTGCAGGAAAGGAGCAGGAAAAAGTGAAAATGGCTCGGTGTTTGGGGAAAGTATGAGAAAATGATGGTGTTCTCCATGGAGTTATGGAATGATTCAAACCTATGATGGTAAGTGATGAATTCTCCTTCAGATATTTGTGGTATGGGGCTTCTCAGACATAGAGATAGCTATGTCCGGTGAGCATTTGAATACAGGAGTTTGGAGCACAGAAGTGTAGAGTGGGTGATGCCATGGCCACACATGAAATTATACAGGAATAAAATACAGAATGAAAAGAATTTCCAGAGTGGGAAATTTTGGAGAACACCAAAATTTGGAAAGTAGAGAGAAAACATAGGATAGAAACTCAAAGGGATGTCCTAAAATGTGGAAAATTTGAGTCTTAGTTGAAAGCCTGAGTTATTCTATCAGAAGCAGAATAAAATATTAGAATAATGAAAAATAAAATAATTTCGGGGAATCAAACATTTTTTCTAATCTAGGGAGAAGTACAAACCTTGAATCAAGGCAACCTTCCACTCTAAGTCTTAGGTATGAAATGAAATAAGTAAGATGAAGCAGTGAAAATTCTTCTTTTTTTTTTTTTAAAGATTTTATTTATTTATTCATGAGAGACACAGAGAGAGAGGCAGAGGGAGAAGCAGGCTCCCAAGGAGCAGAGAGCCCGATGTGGGACTCAATCCCAGGACCCTGGGATCATGACCTGAGCCGAAGGCAGACGCTTAACCATCTGAGCCACCCAGGCGCCCTGAAAATCCTTCTTAGAAAGAAATTATGGGAAGTTAAATCTAAATAATACTAACGACTCAATTTCAAGTAGAAATGTCCCATGACCTCACTTAAGTATTGTTCTGGATGTCTTTCAAATTATGACAGTAATAACCAGTCATGCATTCTGGTTCACTGGGCTTATGTGAAGCACTATGTGTGTAAAAATAATTTAAATCTTTGGAAAAGCAATATTCAAAGTCACTGCAGAATAATGAAGACAGTGCAGCTATGGCAAAAGTTTAAAGTGCATTAAAGGGATCTGCACTTTAAAAGAGATTCTAAAAGATCATTGACGGTCATGAAGGAATAAATTGGGCTACATTTTCATGGTAATAAACTTAAATTATAGCCAAATGATTTGTTGGTAGAGTTTCTAAATTATTTTGTCAAACTTAATATTGTAGCTTTCTAATGTAACTTTTTCTACATGTAAGAAATTATGATGTAGGCTAGCTTTTTAAAAGCTATGCAAAAATCCCTACAGAAGAGGGACAATATAAACAATCAAATAACCAGCTGACTTCCTGAATGGGGATTAGTATTGCTTATTAAATGTGTCTATGTTTGTTGGTACATCACAGTTTTTTTTTTTTTTAAGATTTTATTTATTTATTTGAGAGAGAGAGAATGAGAGACAGAGAGCATGAGACGGAGGAGGGTCAGAGGGAGAAGCAGACTCCCTGCCGAGCAGGGAGCCCGATGCGGGACTCAATCCCAGGACTCCAGGATCATGACCTGAGCCGAAGGCAGTCGCTTAACCAACTGAGCCACCCAGGCGCCCCGGTACATCACAGTTTTGATTGTTTACATATTATAGTAATTTTCCCTGGACTCTGTTTTTCTCTTAGGAAATTCTAAAGAAAAATAATTTTGTTAAATTAGTGGGAAATCATACAGTACAGTAGAACTACATTAATATTGGGCCAGAGAAAAGTTTACTTTTGATTTATTCTCTAAAGAAAGGATTTTCTAGACAAACACAAGAGGTATACGAGACATGGGAAAGAAATTAAATGCCTTCAAATCATCCCTAAGTACATTGAAAGTGCCATTCTCAACAATTGATATTCTTCCTACCAGGTTCCTTGAGGACTCCTACCAGACAGTACTCTTTGTTAACCTAGGTCTGTTTATTGAATTCTCTTGAAAAAAATTAAAACTGCATGTCTTTCCATACATTTCCTAGTTCTATATCTTTACTGACTCAAATGGGCTAAATCAATCATTCAGAGTGATATTTTACTATATGCAACTATAAAAATAATTTTAAATATCCCCCAGAAGATTAATGGTAGCAAGTTGCAGTATTCCTTTATAAAATAAGTAACATATTTTATTTATTTAATTTTTTTAAAGAATTTATTTGGGAGTAGAGAGAGAGAGCGAGAGCACATGAGCTGGCGGGGAGGGTGCTGAGGGAGAAGCAGACTCCCCGCTGAGCAGGGAGCCCAACGATGCTGGGCTCAATCCCAGGACCCCGAGATCATGACCTGAGCCAAAGGCAGACATTTAACTGACTGAGCCACCCAGGCATCCCCAAATAAGTAATGTATTTTAAAATTTCTCTCTTATTGGTAATATTCCAATCTATCTCCTATTGGTCTGGTCCTTTCACAGATTATGAACTCTAGACAAATTATGGAAAATGACTATCTAATGCATTGGAAAGCCACAAGAAAACAGGCAGATACTGGACAAGAGTTTACTTTCAGAGGAAAGGAATAGCATTCAGTGAAATTTCCATTTTTGATGACTTTTAGCCTGAGTACCCTGTAAGGCGGCTAACGTTTAGATAAAATATCTCACCTTTGCTGGCTTGAGGAACTAGAGGAGAGACTTTGGGTCAATCACAGCCACTAGAAATGGGTAGGGAGAATCCCAGAAAAGAAAGATCCAGAAAGGGGGGGAGGAACCCATGTTTTATGTATAAACTCTACCCAAGCACTCTTCAGAAGAATGTAAGAGCCCAGAATCTTAACATCATATCGGTCCCAAAGTCAAGGCTACATGGCAGTTCTTTGCCCCAGACGGACATTACCTCATCCCTCAAGGTTGCTGACTGCAAACCTAGTCCTGAGAATAGCTGGGGGAAGGAGCAGTGAGGGCCTTAAATTCTTGGCATACCTTATAAGAACTCTTGTTCCAAGACTCAAGACTCACAGAGCCACAGCACATTGCTTCCCCAACACCCATTTTTCTATTCCCTTATGTTCAACTCAAGATAAAGCTCTAAGACAAAAGAATGGGAAGACTTTAGGGAGAACTGAGGACATTAAATAAGAGACCTGGGTCCACATGAGAGGGAGCGAAATCCTATTAACTATTCATAGTATGTTAACTGGTTTCCCAGGTGATATTTTCCTAATCACCTACTTTTGCTAGTGATTTACATGGTCAAATAATCAATACAAACAAATACATAAATGCATTTTTTAAAATGTCATTAATTTAGGGGGTGCCTGAGTGGCTCAGTCGGCTGAACATACACAGATCAGGTCCTGAACTCCAGGTCGTGAGATCAAGCCCCACATCTGGCTCTGCACTCAGCTTAGAATCTGCTTGAGATTCTCTTTCCCCCTCTCTCTGGCCCTCTTCTCTCTCCCTCTCTCTCTCTCAAATAAAGAAATAAGTACTTAAAAAAATAAATAAAAGTGTCATTAATTTAGGAAAATTGTATTTTAAATATTTGAGACCTAATTATATATTTTTCAATTGGGATGATTTCTTGCATCTGTAACTTGAGAATATTGGTGATTATTTTCTAAATTGAAGCTTCCTCCAAATTGTAATGCATTTTACCACAAAGCTCTCCATGTGGATATGCCTTTTATGGAGGATGTGAGAGAAACTATTCCTTAATAAATGGTGTAAATTATCTGGTCATTGTTTTGTTTTGAAAACGTATTCACTAAAAATCCATTCATTTTAATATATATGGAGACTCTTTTAGCAAGTGTGAGCGTGGGCAGCTTGGGTTCATCTGCCCTATGGGAGATGAGATCCAGTGTATGAACTTTGACGAGCACTTATGCAAGCTAAGGAAGAAACTGACAACTGCTATTTTTGTTAGCTCAGAGTAATTAGACTCAGTGAAGTAAGGGTATGCAAATATTTATTTTTATTTTGTAATTTTTAATCAAGAATTCTATATTAAAAGACTATAATTATAGATTTGTGTGTTTGTGCAAAAACACTTTATTATTGTGCTTTAAATAGGAAATATAAAATAATAACTTCAGGCATTTTGATTTGGCCTATGATACTTTCAGAATTAGCAAGAAACTAATATTTGAGGAATTAGATATAGAAAAAATTCCAAATATTGGGGTGCTTGGGTAGCTCAGTCGATTAAGTGCCTGCCTTCAGCTCAGGTCATGATCTTGGGGTCCTGGGATGGAGCCCCATGTCGGGGTCTCTGCTCAGAGGGGAGTCTGCCTCTCCCTCTCCCTCTGTGCACGCTCTCTCTCCCTCTCTCTCAAATAAATAAATAAATAATCTTAAAAAAAAAAGAAAACATTTCCAATATGACTCAGAGAGACATTTTAAATAAGCCATTAGTTTATAAAAAAAAAAGTTTTAACCTAATAAATTTCTTCCAAAGACACCTGTTTTAAATTATCTGTAATTTCCCTTTTCTGCTTTCAAATACAATTTTCTATCTGCTATCTGTGTATAGGGAGCTTAGGTACCTTGTGTGTGGGTGCTCTAAGAATGGCTTGACTATTTTTGAGTTGTGGTAGTGAAAACAAAATGTAACACATCTTGTGATCTGCATGGTGACCGAGATTTCTTTAAGAGAAGACATAGGATCCTGGAAACATAATCCAACATCAGATAGGTTGACAAGGAGTTTTATGATCACCTCTGTGCCACGGGGCTCAGTCAACAGGTTAGACTGAAGTAGGCAGATGGAAATATTTAGGAGGAAGATTTCCAGGGGAAAACCAAATGGAATTAGTAGATTGACAAATTTGATCAGTTAGTATATAAAGGTATTTAACACATCTCCTGAGATGTTAGCAAAATTAGCATTAGGTACTGGGATAATTAAGAAAAAAATAAAATTTGTGGTAGAATGTATTATTGTACACATATACTTACTTCTTGTCCTCCCTCCAAAGGGAGGTATATTACAAGTAGCTTGCTTTGATCAGTAGACTATGGGGACACACACCACATCAAAGCAGAAACCTTAAATGAAATAACATAGTTCATCTCAATTTCCTATTTTTTTACTTCAGAAATGGCACGTCCCAGATTGGGTCTTCCCATTCAGCCTAGATCACAGTATGAGAAAGGTATGCAGAACATACTTGAAGCCAACCGATTGCCTACCTGTAATGTCAGTGAGAAATCAATGTTGCTAGAGGCCAGGGAGGTGTTGAGGTGGTTTATTATGTGGCATGTGGTGGTTCAATTGTGCCATCCTCTGATTCATGTATTGAAGTTCCACCATCAGGACTTCAAAAAGTGATCGTATTTGGAGATATGGTCTTTAAAGATGTGATTATGTTAACAAGAGGCACCCTGATCCACTATGACTGGTGTGTTTGTAAGAAGAGGAGGAGACACCAGGATGCATACACAGAGAAAAGGCCGTGTGAGGACACAGCCAGAAGGTAGCCCTCTGCAAGCCAAGGCGAGGCCTTGGGAGAAAGCAACTCGCTGGCACCTTCACGCTGGAATCCCAGCCTCTAACTGTGAGGAAATAGATTCTGTTTAAGTCTCCCAGTGTGTGGCATTTTGTTGTGGTAGCCTGAGCAAATGAATGCCCAGTATAACTGAGCAAAGCCCAAAAATGTTAAGAGGGAATATAATCCTAGTGCGCTGCGTGGCTAGCATTGACATTTACATGGTCATAATAATGAATCAGGATGAATCAAGGACAGCAAAAAAAAAAAAAAAAAAGTATATGTTTTCAGCAAAATGAAAAAATATGTTACAAATACTTTGGGAAAGTGATGGAAAGAAAATGAGAGCTTAATTCTCATCATTGTAAAAGGATGTTGAGACCAATTTTAGAGATGATGCTTACAACTGATAAATGAAAAAAAATAAACATTTAATCATATGTATGTATTTGTATATGTATGTGTGTCCTGCTAACTTTTAGCTGGCAACTTGATTCTTCTGTCTGATTGTTAGGTAGTTATTCAAAATCACAATTGATATAAAATTATAATTTAGAGGGGCGCCTGGGTGGCTCGGTTAGTTAAATGTCTGCCTTTGGCTAAGGTCATGATCACTGGGTTCCTGGATCAAACCCCGTGTAGAGCTCCCTGCTCAGTGAGGAGTTTGCTTCTCCCTTTGCCTCTTCCCCTGGCTTGTGCTCTCTACCTCTCTCTCTCTGTCAAATAAATAAATAAATAAATATTTTTTAAAAAATTATAATTAGAAAAGTTTGGTGCGGGAGCTCCTGGGTAGCTCAGTCAAGTGTCAGACTCTTGATTTAAACTCAGGTCATGATATCTGGGTCATGAGATTGAGCCCCATTGTTCCGCTCTGTGCTCAGTGGGGAGTTGGCTTAAGATTCTCTCTCTCCCTCTCCCTGTTCACCCCCCACTCTGCTCTCTCTCCCTGACTCTCTCAAATAAATAAGTAAATCTTAAAAAAAAAAAGAAAAGAAAAGTTTGGTGCATTTATTTAATCATATTTGTGTGTGTGTCCTGCTAACTCATGTGCAACTTGATTCTTCTGCCCAGTTTCTAGCTAATTCTGCAGAAATAGAACTAGAGTGATTTGTGTATGTTCATGTGCCCACTATGGGGCACTATGCTCGGTGCTTTACTTATCTTAGCCTCACCTAGTTCTTCAAGCTAGATATTAATATCTCTATTTTGTTCAGAATGAAATATTAAGTGACTTGCCTAAAATGGAGACTTGGTAAAAATAAAAACAACTATTTCCAAAGTAATGGTTTTTGTTCATTGGAGAAAAATAAAGATTTATTATAAATCATAAAGCAAATTATTAACTCTCAAAAGTAAAAACTATATTATTATTTTTTATATATACCAGAAAACTGAAGCATGCATAAGGTTGCTTTGAAAGTAAGAGAGTAAAGATAAAGTTGGGTAAAGTCAAAACCTGTGTCCTTTTTATTACGTCTTGTTGTCAACTTCAATGGCAAATAAGATTCAACAGATAGAATTATGTTCCAGATGTTCTTGCAGGTCTTGGTCTTATAAAGGAGAGTAAGTTTTCACCGATGTTCTTTGGAAATGAAGAGGCATGATAGCTTTTATCTGGAAAACTTAAAATAGAAGGGAGGCTGCTAAATCATCCAAGTAGAAAATTATAAAGCATTTAACTAAGGTGATAATTGTTTCGCCATTACTTTTTGTACCTCTGGTATGTGTAAATACTATGTTAAAATTCCTGGGCTAGAGAGCTGTCTGAGTGGCTCAGTCGGTTGAGTGTCAGACTCTTGGTTTTGGCTCTGGTCGTGCTCTCAGGGTCATGAGATCGAGCCCCATGTCTCCCTCTCTTCCTTCCCACTGTGCTCTCTCTCTCAGATAAATAAATAAATCTTTGAAAAAAAAAATCCTGGGCTAGAAAGGACTGGAAAACACAGGCATCTTTGTGTCACCGTGTCCCCGGCATGGACACCAGGGCCTTTGATATCCTTTCCAGTGTGTGGGTATTTTGAGTGGTAGATATGATGCTGGAAAAGAGACCCTCAAGGAGTTCTTCGCTGAATTTTGTTTGGTTGTCCAGATGTTTATATGCATTTACTTGAGTATCAAGCACTGCCAGACTTTTCCAGTGAATAATTTATAAAGTTTTCAATTTATTTGATATCCAGATCTTTCCCTTTCTTGATGGCTTCACCTCCTTCATCCACTGCCATGATCAAGTGCTTATCATCACCAGGAACTGTATCATATCTGTATCAGTTAGAACCCCCTAGCTTAAGCAGACAAGGAATATAGCAAAGGATATTTAGTTGCACACACAATCTTTACAAAGGCGCAAGAACCAAGACTAGAGGCTTTGAAGTCTGGAACAAGGCCCAAATTATCCCATAAAGACCTGCTCCAGTGGAAACATAGCTGCTGCTCAGCCAACAGGCTCTGCTGAACTGAGCATAAGATGCTATCTCTGCTACCATTACCTCTGGGAGCTGGATGAGTGTGTTTCCGCATTTTCTGAATGGATATTTTTGGGGTACATGTTTCTTCTAGTCACCAGCTTCTAAATCAAACACTGCCAGCAAGTATGATGGGCAGATTCTAGATCATAATGCTCCAGGGAGGCTGGGAAAGCGAATTTTAACTTTTAACTTGGGGCAGCATGGATTCCTGAGATGAGCAACTTCAGGTAAAGGAGGATGGTCAATGTTTTGGAGCAGCTGTCTAGTCTTGGAGAGAGAGAGATAGAGAGCAGGAGAGAGAAGAGGGAGAGGAGGAGTCAGTATTCCTAAATTCTCTGAAGTATCCATTCCACCATTTCAAGCATTTCACTGTTGCACAACCAGCTTTCATTCTTCCTTCTTTCGTTTTTATTTATTTAAAAAATATTTTAATTTATTTGAGAGGGAGATAGAGAGAGGTGGTGGTGGGGAGAAAGAGAGAAGGAACTAAGGGAGAGGGACAAGCCGACTCCACACTGAGCAAAGATCCTGATGCAGGGCTTGATCCCATGACCCTGAGATCATGACCTGAGCTGAAACCAAGAGTGGGACACTTAACTGACTGAGCCACCAGGTGCCTCTCATTCCTCCTTCTTTTAAACACTAGTATCCTCTTTCTAGAGTTCTATAAGCACATAGATACCCCCAACCCATTGACTCTACCACTTACTTTCCTTTAAACATTATTGGTCCTTCACTCTCCAGTTTGTTTGTTCACTCTTTTGTTTGTGTAATGATTCCACTCCTGTACTTTGCTCTCTTAGTTATGACTCTGACACAGGCTGTGCTCCATGGGCAAAAGCTGTGCTCAGGAAAGAACTTCTGCTACGTTGCTACATGGCAGTTATTAGATGTGTGGCCCAACCCATTGCCATTTGAGGATTGCAACCAATGACTCCTCATGACAACCACTTCCTTGGAAACATGCTTCACTCCTGTGTTGGTGTTGCTGTCTGTTCTACTCATGAGACAAAAGTCCAGTCATGGGTAAAACCATCAATTGTCCTCATAACTGCTGCTAAGCACCTGTATACTGCTCAAAAAAAATCACACAATCCTACTGACTAATTTCCCTTTCAATTAATCACTAAAATCTCGAATAGGTATTCAACACTTCTCAGCCTTCTATGCTACCCTTTATTAAGTTTGCATATACAGATGGCCCCACACTCTTCTGGTTTTCTTTCTGGCTCAGAGTCCCGACTCACTCTATTTCCTGCTCCACCTCCTCATTTCAACCTCTGCAGATCCTATTTCACAGATTTTAATCTCCCCAAGTCTTCTTCCATTTGGTAAATAATACCTCAATCCTCCTTGTTGCTCAAGTGAAAATTCGGAAGAATTATCCTTTATGTTCTCTCTTTCTCTGCCCTCACATTCCATCTGTCATGAACTTACTTCATTTCCACTGCTATCACTCCAATGCAAGCCAGTGCTGTCTCTCTTCTGCAGGACCACCTATGGTCCTCCTGCTTCTAACCATATCCCCTTTTGCAATCCATTCTCTAAACTCAACCACCAGAGTACACTTCCTACAGGATAAAATTGTCATGTCATTTCCATTGAACTTGACATGATGATCCTAACTCCCCAAGATGGCCTTAAAGCCAGGCATGACCTATGGCCCCACTACTTCATTCACTATTAACTTCCTTATCTTTAAAAAAAATTATCACTGTCTAAAACTATCTTGTTAATTGATTGGCATTCATGTTTATTCTTGGTACCTTCCCACTAGAATGTGATAGAAGCATCTACTTTGGCCATCCTTCCGAAATTAATTACCTAGTACTCTCTATTTTTATTTCCTGTGTCACTTTTCTTCACAGTCCTGATGAGTCCTTAAAAGTATATCGTGTATGCACTTACTTATATGTTAAAATTTGTCTTGCCACAGAGAATGTAAGCTCAAGTGTCTTATGGCCAGAGTGTCTCCACCACCTAGAACTGTGCCTGGAACAGAGTAGGCTCTGAGATTCTCGAATGGAAATAAATTAAGGAATAAATTAACTACATGATAAGGAAGATAAAGGATATAAATTCATAACATTAGGCCTGAAAGGGACATTTGTAATCATTTAGTTGAACATGATTAGCTCTGAGTGAGAAAACTGAGGCCCGGGGAGCACAGCTAATTATTGGAAGAATTGGGACTAATTACTTAGCTGTCATCTAATTTACATTTCACCATGCTACACTGTGTCCTTTGTAAGTAAATGAATTTCTTTTTTTGGCCTTCATTTTTCTGCATGCCCCGGTCCATTATCCCTTCAACGTTTCTGGCCTATTGTAGGTGCTTCATAAACTTGTTTAATTAGTATATGCATAAATAATACCCTAATACTGTATACTGCTAAATTATATGACCTGGTAACATTTGGCTTGCTGTGGGAGAATCTTTGATTTTCTCTGATATGCAGTGTTATTGATAATCTTTCTTCCCTTTCAGTGATAGAACAGGGAAGAATGTTTGTGTGCTTCAAGGACACATATTTTAAAGTCAGAGTGCCTGATAGGAGGACCAAGTGGGGAGTCTCTGAATAGGAAATTATCAGAGAGCCCTTTTATGCAGATCCTTTCTGCATGGGCTTACTTAAGATAGGATAGGATCGTTCTTCAAGGAGGGTTGCTGGCTGCACGTGGGGTGAAGCAACCCTTTGAACATCTGCACTTCCCATATGCTCTGCCCCTGAAAGTGCTGTGCTCCAGGCTAGTGCCAGTCGGCCTGCACCGTGCTAATCAGGGCACGATGGTGCCAAAGCATGTGCACCCAATTAAGGGCACGGCAGCCCACTCTCCCATCATGGCCGCTCACAGTGTGACCTCACGCACTCGGAGCCTCGCGCACGCAATCTGGCAGAGGTGAGTGCTCGGCTGTCTGCCGCTGTTTGTACATCCCTCCCCCTCACCTTCAGCTTGCCTGTCATAAACCTTGCCTGTCAGAACGCTGAGCAGTAGCTTCAAAAAGGTGAACTGGGTCCAGGATGACTAACAGGTGCTGCCTTGCTGACGCGAGCACAATTTCGGGACTTCAAAAAAAAGAATAAATTTTACTCGGTCCAAGTTACTGGGAAGGTGGATTTAATGAAGTGGAGCGGTATGAATATTGACGTTTCAGCTCACATTAAACCTGCATATACCCTGAGTTTGGCAAAATCTCCTTTAGCCAGCTTTGAATATGACAGAGAACTTTATTTAGAAGAGAGGGGGGAAAAAAGGTTTAAATCAAGATACAATTACAAAGAAAGAAATGTAGGCATATCCTATCTAGATTTAGACACTATTATTTTTAATGTTCGGTTTTTTTCATGCACCTTAAGGGAAAGAAGACTTAGGAAAACAGCTCCATTCATTCACCTATTCATCTCTTTACTCATTAAATAATGACTTTATCACTCGTCTTATACAATGGACCTGGCATTGTGTCTGGATGTCAAAGTAGAGTTCCTGTTTTGAAGTCACAGAAAGTATAATGGGAGGCACAAGGAAAAAGAGATTTTTGTTCCTAATTAACATTCACAACAGAACAGGAAAATAATAGCACGTTCTTTTCAGATCTGTTCATATTTTCCTAGGTAAGCTGTGTGCCCACAGCTGAAAGCTCTGAAGGATACTTAGATCCGAGGCTCTGGAAGTCAAGATACCTGAGAGTAGTGTTATTAAATAGCAATACTTGATCTGAGGTGGGGGTAAAAGGTAGGAGTGAGGGCTGTTTTCATACACACACACACACACACACACACACACACACACACACACAGGCATTCTGGACCAAGGCCTTCAGAAATTGAATTGTCCAGGGACAAAGAACTGCTTACATGCATTTTCTAACCAGGTTTAAAAATGAACAGTAGGAGGGCATCTTACCACTAAATACTTTTATCCAGTTTTACCATTGGTATATTTCACTGAAGTGTAAGATTTAGTTTAGTTATTGGGAAAATTAAGGAAAACAGGGATTTTGGTAAAGAGGACAGGTCAAGGGAATTGAGCCTTTCAGGCAGATGGAGCAATGAAGGCTTACCAGGGTATTTCCAAAGTATTTTCCAAGGGCTGGGTTTGTGGATGGGCCTGCCGCTCAAGGACGGTGATCCATTCTGCTCCATAGCTTTATTGAGCACCACAAGGATGTGATTGAGGTTAGACTGCTGAGCAAGCACTGCTTCTCGAGGTCTCCCTCATGACCCTCATTGGTTGGTGGTAGCGACCAGCAGCCCTGCACAAGTGACAAATCTATATGGTCCAAGGAGCCTTGGGTAAAGGCACTCCCAGGCCCTGGCATTCTCAATCTCATTAGGGCCATGCCATTGTCCGGACATGTGTCACAGCCATGTAAACCAGTAATGCTGCCACTCACTGTGCCATGTTCCCAGAACTAGTTTCATGTGTCTTCTGAAATTTCTTTACAGTCATGCATTATCTGTGTCTGTATTGTAGAAACTGAAATTTTCCCCTTATGTATGTCTAGAGGCATATTTTGAACAAGGCCTACCACAGATATGAAAGGGTAGCCAAAATAATAAAACAATTAGTAATACTAGTAACTATCATTTCTTGAAAATTTATGTGAGTCAGACATTATATTGATTTTAACATTCATATAAAGTATGTATTATCACAATATGTATTTTATGGTTGTGGAAAGTAGAGCACAGAGAGGCCAGGAATTTGTCCAAGGTTGCCCAGCAAATCATTGGCAGTGAGCGATTGGGCCTAACTAGTGCATAAGTGTGGGTTTTAAAGATGAGAACCATATTATGAAGAGCCCTGAATGCTCTACCACAAGGAATGGACTCGATCCTACAGATAATGGGGATTATAAGCAGAGAAGTGGTATGATCATAGACAAACTAGGTTTGGAGCCTTTGCAAAATTGAGTCTTACAGAATTAAAATAATTTTGCAAAGGTTACCTACCTAGGAAAAAGCAGAGCTAATATATCCAAGTATGAAACTATTTTATCCTACAGCCTCTTCCCAGCCAAGACATGGGGCAAGGGGAGCAAATAGGTAAATCAGTCTTCCCATGGAAAGGAAAGGTAGTGTCTTTTTTTGCAGCATTCCAGGATTTAGTAATTTCTGGGTACCTTACTTGTACAGTGTGGAGGGGAGAACAGAAGGGACACTGGCATATAAGCTATGGGTAGCCTCCTAACTGCATGCTGCCTGAGAGGTGGAGGCCAGTGCGTATTTAAACGGAAATTGAGGGGGTGCCTGGGTGGCTCTGTCGGTTAAGCATCAGATTCTTAGTTTTGGCTAGGTCATGATCTCTGGGTCGTGGAATCAAACCCCATGTCAGGCTTTGTGCTGAGCAGGGAGTCTGCTTGGAATTCTCTTCCTCTCCCTCTGGCCCCTCCCCCACTCGTGCTTTCTCTCTCTCTCTAAAATAAATAAATAAATAAATAAATAAATAAACCTATCTTAAAAAAAAAAAAAAGGAAAAAAAGTGGAGATTAAGACCAAGTGAATAAGGCTGGGACTGAGCTGAACTGACCTATACAAGTTAACAAAGGAAAAGAGCTAAGAGAAATAAAAGGTTGGGTGATTATTTTTTAAAATATTTTGATTAATGTTGAGGTGATTTTGAAAGTAGATGTTACCATTATTTGGTATTTACGTATAATTTCATTAGGGACAAGAGTTAGATATTCTCTTACAGATACTTATCAATATCTGGAGAATGGAGGGGAATATCATTTTGCTTAGTTATTGCCAAGGTACTAGGTTCTGAAGCATTGCTAAGTCTTAGCCTCGTCATATCACATCTACTTTGCAAAGGTCAAATACATCACATTAATTTCATACCTTAGATGCAAAATGTCTTTCTTGCTTTCAATTTTGTCAGGGAAGATTAGGCAGTCATGACTTAAGAATTGGAACCTTTGGGTCTGGGTGTCAGAAATCTGACATTCGTGGAGCAGCATGACATGCCAGTTTATGTCAAACTCATAATAAGCATATGTATAGATGGTAAGAAATGCTTTCTTCAGAATCTCTGCTCAGAAATATCCAAACTGAATGAAGGTGATCCAGGTAAATATCAATGAGAACAGAAACCTATGTGACAGTGAAACATTTCTTAAGAAATGAGTTCTCTTGAAATTGGGCAACATGATGCCCCCAGCTTTGTTTTTCTTTTTCAACATTTCCTTGGCGATTCAGGGTCTTTTCTGATTCCACACAAATTTTAAGATTGTTTGTTCCAGCACTTTGAAAAATGGCTAACAGACACTTGAAAAAATGTTCATCATTAGCCATCAGGGAAATTCAAATCAAAACCACACTGAGATACCACCTCACACCAGTTAGAATGGCAAAAAACAACAAGGCAAGAAACAACAAATGTTGGAGAGGTTGTGGAGAAAGGGGAACCCTCTTACACTGTTGGTGGGAATGCAAGTTGGTACAGCCACTCTGGAAAACAGTGTGGAGGTTCCTCAAAAAATTAAAAATAGAGCTAACCTATGACCCAGCAATTGCACTACTGGGTATTTACCCCAAAGACAGACGTAGTGAAAAGAAGGGCCATGTGCACCCCAATGTTCATAGCAGCAATGTCCGCAATAGCTAAACTGTGGAAAGAGCCGAGATGCCCTTCAACAGATGAATGGATAAAGAAGATGTGGTCCACATATACAATGGACTATTACTCAGCCACCAGAAAGGATGAATCCCCAACTTTTACATCAATATGGATGGGACTGGAGGAGATTATGCTAAGTGAAATAAGTCAAGCAGAGAAAGTCAATTATCATATGGTTTCACTTATTTGTGGAACATAAGGAATAGCATGGAAGACATTAAGAGAAGGAAGGGAAAAATGAAGGGGGGGAACCGGAGGGAGAGATGAACCATGAGAGACTATGGACTCTGAGAAACAAACTGAGGGTTCTAGAGGGGAGGGGGATGGGGGGATGTGTTAGCCTGGTGATGGGTATTAAGGAGGGCACGTACTGCATGGAGCACTGGGTGTTATACGAAAACAATGGATCTTGGATCACCACATCAAAAACTAATGATGTATGGTGACTAACATTACATAAAACAAAACAAAACAAAACTAACAAGAAATGAGTTCTTTGACGTCTTCATTGATAAAAAGAAAGAGTAAAAAAGGTAAAACCAGATTTGCCACTTCAACTTTCTTTTCTATGGTTAAATTTCATTAAACTCAAAATGGCGTTAAACATTTTTCCCCTTAGTTACTCTCATTGGCCTGCTCTTAGTTATCTGTGGCTCTAATGACGGATATAAGTAGTAAGCTGTCTTTCCAGTTGGATGTTCAGGACCAATGGTGTAGGTCAGCACATGATAATATAGACCAGACAGATACACCGTGGAAACAAGTACTCATATGTGAAATCAGCTACAGAAGATGAGAGGAAAAACAGCCTGGCAGAAAGGGATATAAGAAGAGAATGGAGATTCTCTATAAGGCAAAAGATAAATAAGTGACTATGTGTCAGGAAAAAAAAAAATAACTAGGAAATTCACAATTAGTACAGAGGCAGTAAGAAAATGAAATTCCTGTCATGCTTATGGAGTTCATGGCTCCAGTTCCAGGAAGGGCTGGTGTGAACATGACAGGGTGTGAATCTTAGATGGGCTAGAATATGAGACCTGCTGTCCAAGCAAGGCTTAACTAGGGAAGAGAAAACATTTGTAATTTTATGAATTAGACACAATCACAGGCACCAGGTGGGAGCTCCGTTACCAAACCTGAGTTAGAGTACAGATGTAGTTACTGCTAAGGTAGATTGGATTTTGAAGTCGTGTTCCTTAGATTTTTCTCTGTTGGATTTGTAGGGACTGAGCCTATAGTGGGGTCAGGGAAACTTAGTTATGTGGGTTAGAGTGATGTAGAGAACTGTACCAGCTAGATAATTTCTTAACAACAAGAATAAGTATGTTGGGGGTAATGTTTTCCATACATGGTTCAGTGGATACCATTATCCCTCAACGTGCTTTGTAATCAGAGATCTTGGAAAACATTGGGTTAAGCAAAATTAAAATTGGATTGTTTTTTAACCACATGACTTCTCAAAGAATAGGTAATAATGTAATTTGTAGGCATAGATTATTTCCAAAATTTATTAGATCAGAAAATCTTTTTTTTTTTCCCTCAAGGAAACTCTGCCCCAAATCTCTGTCATACCCCCCATGAGACCTGGGGAGCAGCTCTGCACACCTCCACACAGTGTAGAAAGGAAAGTCTCAGGGAACAAAAAACTGGAATCAGAAACTCTCAAGGAAACCATCGGGACCAGTCCGAAACACAGTGCATCCCACCACTGTCCATGGCACTAGTAGATGCTCAAAGGTGTCCTGTAATCTCCCCCAGTTGGGACATCCAGATCGTGCTGTCTGTGTATGTGACTCAGCCTACCCACCACCCCTCCGACTTGCTTCCCACTGCTACGTGCAATTTCTATCCTGCTTTTAGCAAATGCCCCTATCACCTGTTTTTATAGTCTTGAATTCACTGAAGCCTGCATGTCTACTTAGGAAATCACTCTCCATGAAGCCTTCATGAATGGAGGATTTTTCTTCAACTCCTCTTTTTCCTGAGTAAAGGAAGGTGAGAGCAGGTGTCCCTGCTCCAAATGTTAAAACCTGTTGCTGTGGATCTTTCTCCCTTCCTCATGATGAAATCTTGATGAACTCATAGGGATAAAACAACCTAGCTTAAACTATCCCTCTCTCAAATTTGAACGCTCTAAATTATGGCTCAGATTATCTCTCTCACCACCCACATTTTGACATTAACATTAATGACTTCCATGTTCAAATAGGTCCTGACCTCTGTTTCTTGACTGCCTCATCTCTCATGAACCCTTCCTGTTTTCCACTGCAGCAGCCCAGGCTCATGGTAGACTGTCTGCTCCCAGCTTCTTAATACTTCCGATCCTTCCAGCTCAGGGACAATTCTTCAGTTCCAAGCTACAGTGGTTAAGACAGTGGTTTCAAATCTGGATGCACGTTATAGTCACCCAGGGAGCATTTTAAAAAATGTTAATACCAAAGAAGATATAGAAATTAAAAACCACAATGAGGGGCCCTTGGGTGGCTCTGTCAGTTGGACATCTGAGGCTCAGATCATGATCTCAGAGTCGTGGGATGAAGCGCCACGTCAGGCTCCATGATCGGCACAGAGTCTGCTTGGGTTTCTCTCTCCCTCTCTCTGCCCCTCCCCCTGCTCGTGCTCTCTCTCTCCCCCCGCAAATAAAAAAAATCTTTAAAGAAAAGAAATTAATACTACAAGGAGATATTGCTTACATTCATCCTGATAGCTAAAATTATAAAGAATGACAATAGCAAGTGTTGATAAGACGATGGAGCAATGAACCTCTCACATATCAGTAGCACTGGTACCATTACTTTGGAAAACTATTTGTCAGTATCTCCTAAAGCTTAATACACACCTACCCTATGCCCCAACAACTCCAATTCTAGGTATGTAGTAGAAAGAAAGAAGTGTATATGTCCACAAAAATGCAAATAAGAATGTCCATAGCATCATTCATAATAGACCTCAAATTGAAATAACCTATATAGTTAGGGAATGGCTAATTAAAAGCTGCGGTATTCAGACTACACAACAATAAAAAAGAACAAACTACAAAGAAATAGCAACAAAATCTTAATAGCTTATATTGAGTGAAAGAAGCCAAACATATACATATATATATGTGTGTGTGTGTGTATATAGCCAAACATATATATATATATATATATATACACACGTGTATATAAATAAATAAATAAATAAGTAAATAAATATTTAAGACCCAGTTCAATATATATATATTTTTTTTTTCTTGCCCTTTTTGGCCTCCTTCCCATGTCCCTTCCCCATTTTTGGTCCTGTGTGTCACTTTTTTCCATACTTTTGACCTGGGTGGCGAGTCGTTCACTTTTCACTTGGATGCTTCTGAAGAGGCCTTTGAATCCCTGCAGGTTAAGAAGGGTTTGAAGGTGAAGAAAGCAGCTGTCAGCAGTCCAGTCTTAGAAGAAATCATCTATAAGACTATCAAGCCTATTAGGCTGCCAAGATTGAGAACCTCTTAACTGAATTTCAATGAGTTATTATCTTAAAAATGTATCATGTTTCTTGACTTTGCAACACATTACAAATGGCACTCAGTCACAGAAAGAGGTGGAACAGGCTTGAAGAGGCTTCACTGGTCAACTCTGGGACAATTTTAACATCAAAATAAACAACACTAATAATAGGTTATAACTCATTGAGTAAGTTAGGAATCCATAAGCTGATACTGATACAAGTAAATAATTCATTTATTTAATGAAAAAAATGATTTTGGAAATTAACCTGAATGTACATTAGTTTGATGTTTGATTTATTTTTTAAGCTAATATTTTTATTTTACTAATATCTCAAATACTGGTTTATCTAGCACTTACACATTCTGTAATGATATATGGTATGTGTGAAAAGTATTAAACATGCAAGATGTTAGATTCTTTAATAGGAAAGTAAAATTCCATTGCATTAATTTTTTTAAAAGTGTGCACAAGAGTATTAAAAATTTTCTTCACTGTGGAATGAAAATCAATATGAAAGCACATAGCCAAAATAGAAATCATTACATGTAAATTAGTGTACTAACAACATAATTTAATAGAATATAGTCTATGTAATATTAATGTATGAATGGACGTTAGAGACTATGGCATCTTTTGCATTCATGTTAGGACATATATTTGAATGGAAAAATCTACTGGCCAGTCTCTGGATGTTAGTTCATCTCATTAAACAGTGTGGTGGAGAATGTTCTTGATCCTTTTCTTCTAACTTGGTCTCCACTTGGCCAGTGAGGGTCTGTCTGGTTGGATAGTGTCTGCACCGAAGGGAACTGACTGCGGCTCTGATGAGCCACTTTGTCAGATGTCACTTGCAATCAATTTGGCTGATGGAAGTAGGCTTCAACTCTGATCAGAACATCTGTTTTGTCAGAGTAACAGAACACCAGGTTGCAGATCAATGTAGTCACATTGTTCCATATGTGTAAGACAGGCATGTAAACATAAACAAAAGTGCTTTGCAAGCATAAATAATTAATAATAAGTGATAAGTGCAAACATCACATCTCAGAATTACTTCAGTACTGACCTACTAAAGTTACCTCAATCTGAAACCCAAACTACTGTGGCTCAGCCCCAAGGAAAAAGAATTGAATGTTAGCAATTAAGCTACATGTATACAAACATGTTTTAATTCAGGTCTAAAAATATAATGAACTCTGAAGCCGAATACATTTGCCCTTATACTTATCTATAGAACATTATTTTTCTTTCCATAAGACATACATACAAGCCAAAGTCCTTGTTACTCATCCTGTCATTTTAAGGCCCAGTTCAGTTGCCATCAGGTCTACAAAGGGAATCTGATCCTCCGGACTATCTACATTATACCATGTCTCTTCTATTGTTTGTCTTTCTAAAATAATATTCAATACACATCCAGCCTTGAATGGCAAGAATTTCTTTCTGTGTGTATTTCTTCCACCAGTTAGGTATTTTGCAATGCTTGTTAACCCAAATACTGTGTCTAGTAATCATGTCAATAAAGAAATATAAAACCTCATGGCAGGATGCATGGGTGGCTCAGTTAAGTGTCCACCTTCTGCTCAGGTCATGATCCCCAGGTCCTGAGATGGAGCCCTGCATTGGGGAGTGGGGAGTCTGCTCAGTAGGGAGTCTGCTTGTCCCTCTCCCTCTGCCCTTCCCCCAACTTGTGCTCACTCTCTCTGTCTCTGACAAATAAATAAATAAAGTCTTTAAAAAAAAAAAAACAACTCATGGCACTTCCCATGTGCTGAGATCTATATCTGATATCCAAAGTGTATACCCAACGTCTTGATTAAATCCAGCAATTAGGAACCGAGGAGATTTTGTTGCACTTTACTTTCTGTAGTTCTAAACATATATAAAAAACCAAAATCATTCTAATGTGCTACTGTATCATTCTATATTCACATTACTATAGTCATTATTATTTACTATAATAAAATAATGTAAAATTACCTTCACAAACTACCTGTAGCATCTCTGGTCTCCATTCTAGCTGTGCTCTTGGTAGGAGATAAGTCTTCCTAACTCTATACATCATACATCAGAACACATGAAGACCAATTAACTCCTAATTAATCCTAATCTTAACCATTTTTTGCAATTCTCACAACACTGAGCTGAATAATTCCATTCAGTGAATTCTCAATGTACACTTTTTAATTGAACACAATTATGAGTATTCATCTGTCTTAAACTCAATCCTAATAAAAACATCTTAATCCACCATAGATTTTCAGAAATCTCTGAAATTTTACCATGTTTTTAATAATCACTCCTCATACCTTATGTGTTTTTTGGGGAAAAAATAATTTCATCTACTCTAAAGTGAAGTATTTTCACTGAAAAGTAAAGGCAGACCATATTAAGAGTATTGCAGAAAACTACATATGCCTGCCAAAGAGTTTCAACTTTCCCAGTGGGGCACTTAATAAGCTAATGAACCCAAATGTAAAGTGAATTTTTCTAATTGAGTTAATAAGAGTGGGCAGAACTAGAAGGGTTTAATTGACAGAGAACCAGGTTGAACAGTGCACCCCTGCCAAATGAACATGTGGCAAGCAAAAAATAATTTTAAGCTGAGTGTTTGGTTTTGTAACCCATGATGTTTTGGATTATTCAATATAGCACGGTTGCCGTACATATTACATATATAATATTTATTTACATATATTAACGAGACATGTTATATATATATATGTAATATGTAAAAACTTTTATGTGTATATATATACTTTTTTTTTAAAGATTTTATTTATTTATTTGAGAGAGAGAGAATGAGAGACAGAGAGCACAAGAGGGAAGAGGGCAGAGGGAGAAGCAGACCCCTTGCCGAGCAGGGAGCCCGATGCGGGACTCGATCCCGGGACTCCAGGATCATGACCTGAGCCGAAGGCAGTCGCTTAACCAACTGAGCCACCCAGGCGCCCTATATATATACTTTTATATACATAAAAGTTTTGTCCATAGGTAAATCAGCATCTACATTACATGAAGTCCAGAGATGGCAGTGAAGCTTTGATTTGCGGAGAAGTGTGGGTGGGTGGGCAGAGCTTGTCTGGAGTGTGCTTACATTGAAGGGGAACAAGGTTGCCAGTGGTTTTCAAATCGTTTTCCACAGAGAACCCTGTGAGAGCAAGTCGGAGAAGGGTTGCACGGCCCAAGGCAAAGCTGCTGATTCTCCCATTTCAGTTTAAACCAAAGCAATGTGTTTGGCTTTCACAAGACAGTCCTGCCACTTACAACACAAATGAGAGCCATGGTTTATTGAAACCAGCATTTTCTAAACTTTTTGACTTACAAACTTATTTTACTATAAAATACAATCTCATAATTATTTTAATTAAAAAACAGCTCCCTTATCTTTATATATTATATGCTTAAGAAATTATTTTTCTAACAAATTATTTTATAATATCAGAAAGCTCATTATATTTTTTAATTTGTATTTTAATTTCATTTTTTACTATTTTAATAACTTGTGAAAATATTAAGAAAAATGTTTCTCCACCTTGTTTTTAACAAGTAACATGCTATTTATTTATTTTATTTTTTTAAGATTTTATTTATTTTATTTATTAGAGAGAGAAAGAGAGCACACAAGCAGTGGGAACGGCAGGCAGAGGGAGAGGGAGAAGCAGGCTCCACGCAGGGCTCAACGCAGGGCTCGATCCCAGGACCCTGGGATCATGACCTGAGCCAAAGGCAGATGCTTACTGACTGAGCCACCCAGGCATCCCTAATCACAGAGTAATCATGTAAGAAAAGTCTGATTTATTTAAATATATATTCAAAAACAACTCACCATATTGTTTGATGTGATTTCTCTATATGCTGGTCCATTTTAAATGGACAAGCATAAATTTATAACATACAAACATAAATTTAATATTAAAAGTAATTTAAAATTATATCAGGGTCAAAACCATCAAGAAAGTTAGTCAATATTAAGCACACTTTGTGACTGAGTTTCCTTTTTTTTAATTTAAATTTTAGTTAACATACAGTGCAATATTGGTTACTGGAGTAGAATTCAGTGGTTCATCACTCACGTACACCATCCAGTGCTCATCACAAGTGCCTTCCTTAATACCCATCCCCCATCTAGCCCCTCCCTCCACCCACCACCCTCCACCAACCCTCATTTGTTCTCTATTGTTAAGAGTGTCTTATTGTTTGTTTCCCTCTCTCCTTCCCCCTACCGCCACCTTTCCATGTTCTTCTATTTTCTTTCTTAAACTCCCCATATGAGTGAGATCATATAATATTTGTCTTTCTCTGACTAACTTATTTCACGTAGCAGAGTACACTCTAGTTCCATCCATGTCATTGCAAATGGCAAGATTTCTGTTTTTTGATGGCTGAGTAATGTTCCATTGTGTATATATATATATATATATATATATATATATATATATATATATATATATATATA